>NC_092860.1:33912486-33935218 GCF_032062135.1 Pyxicephalus adspersus
CCTCCGGGGCGTCCCTTCTGAGCCCCCTTCACTTTTGGGCCCATAAAGCCGGTTAGATAGGCGCAAAAGCGCTTACTCTGCAGGGATTCCCCAGGCGGGATACGGAGCTCAGGAATCTGCGTCCTGCTCCGCCGCCATCAAGCCACGCCCCCATATTATCCAGTCTTTATATAGCGCCGACATAATACGCAGCGCTTTAAAAAGTCCATAGTCATGTCACTAACTATCCATGAAAGGGGCTCACAATCTATGTTATGGTCATATGTCATTAAAATAGTCTAGACAATTTTTGGGGGACGCCAATTCTAAACTTCATTTTTCTGGAATGTGGGTGAAAACTGGAGTACCCAGTGGTAACCCACACTGATACAAGGAGAACATACAAACTTTATACAGATAGTGTCCTGGCTGAGATTCGAACCTGTGACCTAGTGCTGCAAATGCCAGAGTGCTAACTGCTGAGCCAACCTCGCTGCCCACACTATGGTAGAAGGTCCTGAATATGGTCTGAATATTAAGCCATAACAGGTGCAAAGCCAAAGATCACCAAAATTTTATTGTGGTTGGCAACAGCAGTTATAGAAAACTTCTACTCAGAATCAGCAATATTGAAAAGGTAATATGAACAGAAACTTACCCCAAATGAGACATCATAATCGTCAGGTGTAAAAGGTTGATCAGCCAGGTCCTCAAAGAACTCAGCAAGGGAATATAGTGTATCTGCTGCCAATCTTTCATATGTTGTTTCATCTAATGCACTATAAAATGAAAGATGAATAGTTACCAGGCAAATAAAAAGCAGCTTGGACAGAAATAACATCTCAATTACATTAAAGGAAATCCGAAAAAAAATTCAGTGTCAAAATATTACCTACTGCTTGTCACAGTTCCTGCTCTTCTGCTAGTGCATATTAAAGTGTTGATGCAGTTATTATTTATTAGTGGATTGGACAATATATGCAAATGATCCTGAAAATGAAAACACAAATTGTAAGTTACTTTTTCTCAATTGCCATTTCAAACTTTCAAACTTTTAGTACAGGTAAAAAAAGTGTAATTTATTATTTAGGTGTGTAAAAAAACCCAAACAAACAAAACAAAGACATAAGTAAACTAATTACAAATATTAGAATTCTGTGTATGGAGAATATCATACCCTATATGAAAAGAAAATGTGTTTACATAAAAAATTGGCTAAAGAAACCATTCCTAGTGACTGTCATCAAAATAATTTTGTTTGAAATATAATAAAAAAATAATATATGAATTCCAACTCTAACTTTGATCATGAACCATTTCGATCATAATTGTCCAAATTTGCAATTTTTCTGTGACAAGCACCTCTCAAAATGTTACCATTGTCTCCGGAACAAGGGGAGAGGAATGGGGACTGCTGTTTCAGTGACAAACATGGAAGATGGGAATTGATATCAGGGAGATGTCCTGAGTCCTTATCTTCTGGGTCAGCAATAGGAACCTAGAAGAGGGTCTTATCTCTCCCTAATATATCCAAAGGTGGAAAAGTTTTTCCATGAGTTCCACTTGGTTAACCAAGTGTAAAGTGGAACTAAACAAAAACTTTAAACCCCCAGGTCCCCCAATGGCGCTGGTCCTTTTCATGATCTGGTCCTGCGCTGTCCTGGAATGACTCTTCGTCCCGGCGCAGCCATCTTCCCTCTTCGCAAGATTCGCTGCTGCACTTATTTTTTTTTTTTAAAAGAAGGGTTGTCTACCCTTCTATATAAAGTAAAGATGTTGAGTTTAGGTACTCTTTAATTACTTTTACTTATTTTAAATATCATATAAATAAAATGTGTTGACACTCCACTTTTTTAGGAAAAACAGAAACATGAACCCACCAGCTTTTGGATGTTAGATCTCTGGTCTATTAGGTGTTTACACCTTCCAGGACCATTGCAATGTGCTCCTATGTGTGCAGGGTTCTGAACTAAACCCCAAACCAAAGTAGGCAAATCCTCACAGCAGTCATATTGCTTAGTGTGGCACACCTCAGCCTATGTGGTATATGTTATGTGGACATAAGAAACAAAAATCAGGTTTTTTGCTTGCACGTGGAGGAGAGATTAGCTGAACTGAATCTATTCTCCCTTGAGGAGAGACGTATAAGGGGGGATATGATCACTCTGTATAAATATATAAATGGTCCATATAGAGAACTCTCTTCCCAAATATTCACTTTGAGAGCATTACAAAGAACAAGCGGGCTCTCTTTGCGTCTGGAGGAAAAGAAGTTTAATCTCCGGATAAGGAAGGATTCTTCACTGTAAGGGCTGTGACAATGTGGAATCGGCTCCCTCAGGAAGTAGTTTCAGCAACTACTATAGATTGCTTTAAGAAAAAGCTGAATGTATTTCTAGAAGCACAGAATATAACTGGGTATAAGGGATTTAAAGTAAAACTAACAGAGACTGTTGATCCAGGGAACATCCGATTGCCTCATGGAATCAGGAAGGATTTTTTTTCCCCTGTTGAAGCAAATTGTACCAGGGTTTTTTTTGCCTTCCTCTGGACCATGTCAATAGGGTTTTATATCTGGGATATGTTTATTTCCCTAGTGGTTGAACTTGATGAATTTATGTCCAGACTGACTCAGTCAACCTGACTTACTATGTAAATGGGTATTCTTTGCAGTGTAAATTGTCATCACATTCACCAAGCTGGGAGTTAATTCCTCTGTTATGTATGCAATCTAAGCTTCCTTAGTACAGCACAAAGTTTGTGCTGCCATAAAGGCATGCTGGGAATTGTAGTCCACTTTGCAGGTCACATGGTCACACGTCTGACTCTCGTACTGACTGAATTGAGAAATGGCTGTAATGCAGAGTACACACAGGTCTTGCCCATTACACAGATATTGTTTAGATAACTTTGCTTTTATTAACCGTAATTAATTCTCTCTTTGCATCTGTCTTGTTTGTTTTAGGGTTAGGTTGGCCTTTACATTTATATTATGAAGGCAGAATAGAGTATGAGCTGTAAAGGCGGTGCCTGCGATGTAACATTCATCAATATTTACCCCCCAGGCCATGACTGGGGCAAATGTTTGCCTACACATGAATAGACATGCGTACTGAGTGAAACAGCTCACATGCTGATTCTGTTCTCTGATTTCCCATTGGATTGTCAAGTCATGTGACCCAGCTAAGGCGGCACCCCTCAGCCTATGGAGGCTTGTCTGATGCCCCCCCCCCCCCGTCATATACTCACTGTGCATGCTGGTCTAATACAAGCTGCCGCACACAGCCTGGAGGTATTGCTCACACTTCTCACGTGACACGCAGACCGCCTGATACCAGTGACAATTCTCAGTGCCCTATAAACGGCCCACATTGTCCCAAGTGCACACCGTGTAGCATTCACTCACACCGGTGTGCCTTATATCGGGGATCGATTTCTTCAGCCTGAGTTGTGAGAACGTATCTGTGCTCAACGTTTCATGTCTAGTGATAATGTTTAAGGCGCTTCTCTGCTGCCATCTAGTGGTAGAACTGCATCTGTTTACTTTTTTTGCATAATGCTTCTACATGTACTGTGCATGATGTGATGAAACACTTGGAAGTGATACACTTCACCCCTAATATATATAAGTTATTATGTAAATACAGGTTACGTATCTGATAGGGACTGTAGATTTGTTCCTAAGTTAAATTTGTATGTAAGTTGGAACAGGTACATTATTTTAATGAATACAATTAGGACAGATGTTTGTCTGATCATATTATTAGGCAGCATGGTGCGAGTTACTGTATAAAATCCTCACTGTGAGTTATTCACAAACAAAGCAAAAATCTTTATGGAGCCTAGACATTTATTAACTTCTGCAGCAAGCTGAGCTTTGATATGCAAAAAGAAACAGAGTTTGCCTTGGTCAATAAAGAGTTACAAGATGTTGTTCAGCTGTGTTTAGCAAAAGATTTCTTCTAATGCAAAACCACCCCCTCCCCCCATCAAGCCTCCATCCTGCACACAAACCAGCAGGGAAGACCGGTTCATATCTAGAAGTTGTCCATATGTCAGATGTCCTTAATGTCATTCATGCAGGGAATGCTGGTGAATGGGAATGTATTGATCTCCCTGGTAATCATAGAAGAGAACTGTGAGCCCCATTAGGAGAGGAAACACGAGTGCAACAAATTTGGAAATAAGCCCTGGTAGCGCTGGATATGCTCTGTGTCAATAGGCTTGCATTGATGGTATCAGTTTGAGAAGTTTCCAAGGATAGGTATTTGAAACACAAAAATTCCGATGCAGATCAAATTCAGCCAGATTGGTAGAGAAATCCAACCTGAGTTAGAATTTGTACTTTCTTTAATGAGCCATACTATCATGTAAATCAATGGCAGGTATGGGACAGCTTGGTCAATCTGCCTGATAATGACCGCTGACAATGATATCATCCAGGGACCTACTGTACATGACGATGGAAGGTATTGTAATGTTGGATCAGAAATCAAAAAAAATAATGTCATTCACATGTGGCCAGTTTTTGAGAGGAAGATGAGGAGGCAAACCCAAATAGAATTCCAGAACTGACCCAGGGGCTAAAGATTGCTGATCACCAGCAAAATGCCATTGGGCAATTTTCTAGTATTAAAACACAGATATAACCTTAAATATTTGATTATGTCCAAATATTGATTATTTCATCCTCCTGTTGTGCTAATAATATGTGTTCAATTCTATAGTTTATATCTTATACAGAGGATGGCGTATGCCTTAACCCCTGTGGCTACAATTCATGCTTCATTCAGGATGTCTTTCATTGTAGCCTCCCCATCATGTTGTAAAGTGCTGAGACTACAAGTGAAAACACCATGATGCACCATGATACACTGGGATGACACTCTAGTGTTCTGCCTGAAATAGTAACAACCAGCAGCCTCTACATGTTTTGGCTGAATAAATTCAAAGTAGTTTAAGTAGTCCTGTGACCAGCCGCTAATGATGCATCTCCTCTACTTACTTATAAGACCTGATTAATTAAAGCTCTCCAAGGCTGGAGAGAATACACTTTCATCTGTGAAGCTGGGTGATCCAGCAAACCTGGAATGGATTTCTTCAAAGGCATTTGCTATTTGCTAGCAAATGTAATGAATCCTGGACCAGATCCATTTCAGGTTTGATGGATTACCCAGGTTCACTGATAAAGGTGTATCCTCTCCAGCCTTGGAGAGCTTTAATAAATCAGATTGCTTCCCCTTCACCCCACAACTACTGATGTGTCTCCTCTCTTTATCCATTATCTCCTTGCAAGTATTGTCTCTGGCACAAAAAATTTTTTAGGACTATCATATTCAAAGGAAATAATCTTAATCAGTTTGATTCCAGGTCCATATGAACACAGATCAATTCCACTGAGCAACAACAGTGCTGCAGCTGATGACGTCAGATGTATTTCAGTGAAGAGCAACCTACTTCACCCAGTGACACGAGGGATGGTAATGGCAATGCAGCCTTGTAGAGCTTGTTTAGAAACATGCTATCATTGTACTCTCTAAAAACATTCAGTTGTGAGATTACGTTTATGTAACCATAGAGATGTTCCTAATTTGTGTGTGAATGGCTCCTAAAGGATGCTCTGATCATAACAAATGCAATATTTGCACTGCCATGGCAGATAACGTAAGCATTTCTAGTCATGGATGGAAGAGTATGTGAATAACACCACCACAAAAAAAACAAAACAAAACAGATATTACCAAAGTCATTAGGTGTCTGCCGATTCCTAGCTGTACATTGCATGTGTCATTTTTTAAAAATTGTATGGCAAGCACATTCATAAACCTTTATAGGATTCTCACTCATATGGCCTGATTCATAAAGCTCTCCAAGGCTGGAGAGGATACACTTTCATCAGTGAAACTAGGTGATTCAGCAAACCTGGAATGGATTTCTTAAGTCATTTGCTATTTGTTAGCAAATGTTTTCAATCCTGGACCAGATCCATTCCAGGTTTGCTAGATCACCCAGCTTCACTGATGAAAGTGTATGCCCTCCAGCTTTGGAGAGCTTTAATAAATTAGGCCCATAGAGAGAAAAGCAACAGTATCAAAATTTTTCACTTGAAAATTATTTAGAAATTGTGAAATCCTTTTTTTTATGACCTTTAACAACTCCTGTCCTTTTATTAAGCTGTATTTTAAAACACTAGCATATTACGCAGCGCTGTACAATAAATAGGGGTTATAAATGACAGACATTTACAAACAATGGGCCTGATTTATTGAAACTCTCGAAGGCTGGAAAGGACACACTTTTATCAGAAAAGCTGGGTGATCAAGCAAACTTGATATGGATCTTGTCCAGGGTTGAAAACATTTGCAAATAGCAAAATGACTTTTAAGACAGCCATTCCAGGTTTGCTGGATCACCCAGCTTCACTGATGAAAGTATATTCTCTCCAGCCTTAGGGAGCTTTATTAAATAAGACCCACTGACACAGGAGGAGGAGAGGACCCTGCCCAAAATCAGGAGAATCATGTTGAAATACTGATCACCATATTTTCTATATATATTTATTCATTTTTCTTGCATACTTTTTATTCCATAGAAGGAGTGAAACCAATCCTTAACATGATTGATAAACCTGGCCTATTGATTGGAATACTTACCACTTTCTTTCCACATGGTATTATCTCACTGAAGTCCATGTGTCTGATTGTATAAATCATATTACCAAAGATACTGGTAAGATATGTGTGGCACCTGTGATGGAATTGTCCTTGTTACTTTAGCTTTTTATTCTAAAATAATGTAACATTTTAGGAGCCATATATAAAAGATAAATGGTGTCAAGCTACATACACAATAAAAATAACAAACGCTGAGAACAAAATATTTTATTTCTTTCATCAATAAAACTATAGTATACAGTTATTTTTTTCTAAATAAATTATATAATTTCTCATTTACAAGCAATAAACTAGATCACAATATTTCAAAGACATTATGTACACAACATAAGGCTTAGTTATAAATAGCACATCTTCAATTCTCTAGTAAACATAATGAAAATATTTGTACGGAAGCTATTCTCCATAACGTATGTGTACACAGAAGCAAACTGGTGCATGAAGTTATTTGATAACCAAACAAGACTGACTTTAGTGATTATTATTCTAAATCAGAAAAAATGAAAAAACAGCTTAACTTTGCATTTATGGTGTTCTGAAGTCTGTTTTGATAGGCCAGTAAGTTCACGTCGTGCCATAAACAGTGGAAAACATGCAAAGAAAACACAAAGTGAGTTTTTGGGAATAACATCCCCCTTCAGTCCAAGGTGATCTGCAGCAACAAAAGCAGGATCTTCATGGAGTTCTTCACAGTTCAATAGTAGAGTGCAACAAAATGTCCATACTCCATACCGTTACATGTGTCAAGTCAACGTACAAGACTTAACCAGATGTTCTTTCTTAAATCCGATACATTCCTACATAATCTCATGTCAAAACCGGACACGCTCAGTAATCCACCATTTCTTTTGTGCACATAGCTCATTGCGGTGTGGATCCGTCTTCTCCTTAGCATACTTTACTGTAAATAAGAGAACATGGTTAGAACAATTATTTTACTTATGTCACCTAAATGCAGCCCCCAATTACATTACCAAGAGCATGAAATGTTGAATGACATATTTTATCTGCACACAGTATGAATGTGTACTAATCAGATAATCCCCTATAAACAAGCACATGTAGGATGATCTGGCTGGGCTTATACTAATGTACAATTTTGCAACTGGCCATCAAATCTAAAATAAAAAAAAATTCTCTGCACTTACATGGAATTAAACATCTAAAGAAGCTTATTTTGTATGTGAATGGATAAATGTATCATTGTCTTTACCAGGGGTGTCAAACTCAAATACACAGAGGACCGAAAATAAAAACTTAGATCAAGATCGCTGGCCAAGCTTGAAATTTATTGAAAAAATTGAGGAAGTTTTCCCTTCTCATTAAATAAAAAACATTTTCATATGGAAACAAAGGGGTTTTGCTTAACATTCAATGTGAAACAAGCTTATAATAGAAAGATTTTTTTTTAAATTTTACTGTATTATAGAAAAAAAGACCACAATAAGCTATGCAGAAGAGTCTTTTGTATTTTGTTTATCCTGGAGTGTGACAAAACTTTCACTTTGGTGTATTCTGCATGGTTGTCACTAGTATAGTACAGTAAGTTGTCTTGTTTCTTCTTATTGCTTTTTCTAATTGTTTTACCTTGCCAGAGAATACAATGTGAAACCAAATGAATTAATGCACATTGCATTCTCTGGCACAATTCTCTGGCTTACCTGTCGATCCACGCATAGGTTGCTGTTCAATAGACATGAGTGATGCCGGGAATCGTAGTAGCGGCAACACTCTCGTCTATAGAACAGCAGCTTAATATGAATTGCAGCTGGCCTGCTGTTACTACGGATTGCAGTAGCGGCGGGTAAGCTGCAATTCATTTTAAGAATTCTTTTTTCCAAAAAAAGGATGTTGCAGGCCAGATTTTGACACCCCCGGTCTGTAGGTTCTGTTTACACAGCTAGCCTACATGACTGCATTGCCTGTTTCTTCGGGCCTAAATTCTGACAACTATAGTCTAAAACATGATTCATTGATTTTGAACTTAAAGCAGCCTGCATGTATACACACATATTTTGTAGAGGTCCACTGAAGCCTTAAAGGAGGAAAAAGCCGCTTTAGTTTGTAATGTTTTGTTTTGCTCCAGCCCTTCCCGAGTCTCTGCATTGCTTAGTGAGACTGTCCATCAAAAAGCAGGCCCTATAGTGATCCAACCCCCAAACACTAAAGTGAAAAAGTAATAAATTCAATGGCCCAGTTCAGACTAATGCAGTTGGAGGATGGCATAAAAAACAAAGTGACTACCACAGGTAACCAAGTGTCCAGGTGATCGTCTGCATTCACTGGGACAGCTGCACAAAACTACTGATATACACAAATGTTCAGCTATTTATATGTATGGACTGCAGGTGTAAATGAAGCTTTATTATTATTAGGCAAATATAGTTTGCAAATTAGGTATATCTGAGAATCATGAGTGCTCAGTTTTCCTATCCTCTTCATCAGAATTTAATGACTGCATTAACATGCTTCAATAAACTAATAATCCATCAAAGTCAACAGCTTTGTAGATTTTAGAATAAGTTTCATTTACCACTGTTAAATAAAAATAAGACCTGTATGTCCCTTGTTAATGGCTCTCAATAACACTATGTTTTAGCATCAGTGGGTGTATAATCAGAGATTGCAAAGGATATAAAGAACATGTAGAACAGTGGAGGAAACTAGCAGCGGATTTGGAGAAATACAATTTCTTTGTTCAATGCCCCAGAGCAAACACAGAAAATGTCATTTTAAATGGAAAAAGGCCCAGTCCTGTGTTGTTGGCTGTAAAAGGTATTGCAGCGTGCTTGTTTTTAGCACATAATTCATTTCTTCCATTGTACAGTTATGTCTCTACAAGCCTAATGCATTTATACAAAAATCCAAGCTTTATGTGACATTCAGTAATGTTGTTTCCTTTTTTTTATCAATGCATAAAGAAAGCTTGTTTATTGGAGCTTAAAATCTTCAGAAGCTTATAAGGTAATGCAAAGAGTGCTGGCTTCAAGTAACCCAGAGCAAAATGTATTCCCTTTTATCAATTTAGAGCTCTCAAATGCTGAGCTGTATGTTTGTGTGCTTTGGACATTGTCTGAATTCATATTACTGGAGGATGTGTTTTGTTGGCTCGTTATCAAAAAATATTCCTGTGAAAGTATTATAAAGCTAGCCATACCCTGGTCCTGCCAACCCCCTTCCCTTTTATAAGACAAACTAGGGAAGAATGTGATGTGTCCTGCTGAGGATATTTCCTCTAATAACTGAATGTTGTGTAAACTCAATATCACCAACCCACACATGCAAACACTTGTGTGGCTAGAGGATGGCATGCAGACAGGGCTTGTACCATGCCGATGCCAACCATTATTCATTTTTTTTAAAATAATAACTTTTATAGGATGAAAAAGTTCCACAGCATTAGAAGCATAGAAGACTGATGGCACGAAATACCAAGTGGATCATGGAGGCTGCATCTTTGATTTGTTTTCTTTTTTTCTCTGACTATAGATCTACTAAACGTTTTGTCCCAAACATGTTTCAATTCACCAAATGTTGGCTGACTTACTTTTTCTGCTGGGAATCTGTTCCAAGCACCAGCTACTCTTTCAGTGAAATTATACTTCCTAAGATTAGTTTTGATCTTGTGACCCGCTAGTTTGAAGTCAAGTGTCACTTATTTTGATTCCAGATTCATATTAAAGATAGTGCTCCTCTGAACAACATGACCAGTGACCAGTAGAAATATATAAAACTTTCCCTGATGAATGTGCCACCAAATATTTTATAAATATACTCTGAATATAGCTCACTACAATACAAGTTGTGCTCACTAAAAGGAATGTGTATTTATTTTTGCACCTCAAATGACAAAAAACCTTCTAGTTCATTTTCTGGAGAAATAAAACATGGAATCAGATGCTGCTATGAGCCGCATGTTATTTTCACCATTTTCATTTCTCACTCTAGTGTTTGGTTATAATACAACCTGACAAACAGCAGCAGTAACACTTGTCCACCAACAGGTGGCATTGTTGGCTTAGTGGAGAAAAACTCTTAAAGGAATAGCAAGCATAAAATACAAGTTCATTTACAAGACTTTTTCAAACCTTCATTGCTAAAGTAGTACAATGGCAGCATTTATTCTTACTATATTGATCCTGTTTAAAAGCTGGATATAACACCGGATATGTTAGAGACACAATTTCAATTATTTTACATTTTGTTGTAGTTATTAATAATTTACCAGAAAGAGGATATTTTATTGTTAACAATTTTGAAACCACTAGTACTGTGTATGTTTAGGGAACTTTAAGATGTATTTTGCTTACTTGGTGTCTATCCTAACATATATGTTTCCTTATGTCAATAAAAAGCAAAATTATATTCCTAAAAAACCTGGTAAACCAATAAGAATGGATACTCTGCAAAGTGCGGCATAATACTCCGCTGCTTTATACATTGATTGAAATTATTTCTAATATGAACTATCCATGGTAATGTGAAACCTTGCTTTTTTTGCTGTAGGTTGTTTAAAGTAAATGTAAACCTAAGTACATATAGAATAAAACATATTGCACCTTACCAGTACTTAGATGTGGTGGCTGGAATATATTCTCATTTTTCAGACTAGGCAAGCACAGAATACAATTTCAGCAAGTACAAAATACAAGTTGATCTTGCTAAACATGCAGTGTCCTTCCAATGAGATGAAACAATAGAACTATATAAACTACTAGTTCCATCAATCCACCATGTAAAGGCATTGAGCAAGGACATGTCTGAAGTCCAGCCTATGTGACAAATGACTGCTTCTATACATGAGAGTGTAGACATGATGGGACACAAAGAGTGTTATTTGTGGGATCACCAGGTAAAAATAAAACCTGACAAACCAATGCATCTACCACATCTAAAAACTGCAAAATAATACATTTTTGTTTTTTTGGCCAGATACTTTTTTAATATTAGTTATATTAGGGTGACATTTCCTAGAGTCTAATTCACACTGGCAGTGAGGTTGCAGTACAGTTACCACTTCTCCATGCCAGGAAGTGTTGCCGATCGGGGACATGCTACAGGTGGTGTCTCCCTGCAGCAGACCCCACAGTACTGCTCACTACCGCCAGCTGTCACATGTGCAGATGATGCTTCTTTCTGAACTAGCGGTGCCATGTGCATGCTCAAGTGGCTGAGAAGTTGCCAGACATGGGGTACAGCACAATATCAGGCAATGAGGAGGAATCTGTGAACCTACTCTAAGAAACAATGATCACATGTCTGAATTATGTCTTATAAACCTAAACTACAAATAGAATTTTTGAAATATTTTTGTAACAATTTACATGTATTTATAAAACTACATGATGTGCAAATGACTTTCATTTGGGCCCATTCGGATCCATGTGGTGCCTTATTGCACATGAGCCAATGTGTGTTAATGTGCATTCCATTAGGAGAAACCAATGAAATAAATGGGCAGGCAATGCAATCTAGCCTGTTAAAAAAGCACATTACCTTTAGTAACTAATGCAATGCACAGTAGTAAGTGTGATCTATTATTCACAATGAATAGAACTGCAATGCACCAATGTGTTTTGTGTTTTACTGTGTGCTGTGGTTACCACAACACAAAGATCCAAATGGGCTCTAAAGGAGATTATAAGGAGTCATAAATGTGTAAATAATCATAGAAAACCATAAACAGGTGTAGTAGATAACATAACTAACTAGTTGTGCTTGGAACGGGAATACCCATGAGGCTTTATCCTCACCATAAAATTGGTTGGTATCAGCAAAACCTCATTACCTCTGCTCTAGTTGTCATGTCATGTTTGATGGTTATATATATATATATATATATATATATATATACTACATTTATTATAACATATATTTTTTCCTTTCCTTTCTTTCTGTATAATAAAAAAAAACTGAATCAGCGTTCAAGCTATTTTAGCGCCTGCTAGTAGCGAGAGCTTGCCCGCAATACATTTGGATGTGGCAGAGGAGTTCTATTTGACTAATGCTTTCTTTGAGCCTCACTTTATTTGTTATTCAAAGCTGACTTCATGCTAGTGAAAATAAGGAAGGAACTTGACTGCCAACACCCATAATATCCTGGAACACACGTAGACAAGAGAAATAGAAAAAATGTGCAGATTAACAGCAGGGCGGTGGTTAACATTTTCTGCGGCATCACACTGTATTATCTCACAGCTCCAACTGTAGCATAGCATGGACAATTCTGACAAAGAGAACATACAGGAAAGTACACAATCACAAAGATAAGAACAGCCAGTGCAACAGGACATCAATATTCTACCTAGCACAGCATGTTTAGATGTGAAACAGAAGAGACAAAGCCAGGCCAGGATGAAAAGCAGTTCATGTGCACAGCATTTTACATTTGTTTTTATATAGGTCACTGATCGGACTCCTGTTAGTGTTTTAGAATAACTGGCAGATCTATTACATTGAATAGCAGTCATGCAAAAGCAACATCAAGATCTGTAGTAAATAGAGAAGCAGAAATAATGTATTATATAGCAATCATTAATATAGGTTTAAAGATTATGTCTTGTTTAATGAAGATATCTTGTTGGTTATTCTTGAGTGTAGCAACCAATCAGCATTCACTTTGCTAAAGGCAAACCACTGCCAGACAAATGCTGATTAGTCGCTATGTATTATTGCCATGGTTAAATTTATCATTCATTTTTATATTATTCATCACTTATGTGTCTGGATATCATCAGTGGAAATACAGTCATCACACATTTGCATAAACAGCTGTAACTCCAATCCAGCTATTTAAAACCAGCGTTCTATGGAAGCCTAAGCTTCCTCCAGTGGTTGCTGGTGGTTCCTTGAGCTTTACCTGACTGACCTATCTGATGCTGTCTAGAATGGTGACATTCTGACTAACACTGTAATGAGCATTCTTTCCAAATTATCACTGTAATGAGGGAGTTTTTCCCTCCGATCCTCAATTAGATCATATTAGCAGGATTTCCCCAAAATCTAAAATTATTTTAAGGGTTCCTAGGGGGTAAAAAATTATGAAAGACTTCACTAATCCAAAACAGCAAATTAAGGAAGATTAAAGATGGGTCTAGCAGATGTCCGCTTTGTGTACATGCAGATTCCAATTATGTAAGTTATCCCTTTTTTAATTGAAGTGAAACCTTTCATTTTACATCTACATTAGTGGTCTGCTGCTCTGGCCGGTGCTCCCACCAGCGGGGTAAGGAGAAGTATAATGTCTCCCATATGCATCGCAGGCCCAGGACGGTGGGTGGGTTGTGTCTCTGGCAGAGTGGGCGGGCCCTTGCATCATGATGTCACTTTGGGTGACGTCTCTTCCCCTTTGAATGACATGCTCCCTGCGCATGCGTGGTCCAGAGTCCGTAAATATAGTGACCAGTGACGTCCAAAAGGTGGGGGACCACTGTTCTATATGAATGTTAACATAGTTATAATATTTCATCCCATAAGCCTAAATGCACTTTCTGCACTAAGTGCACTAAAAAGAGCTGTAGCAACTGACCCCTCATCTCCATCCAACCACTCCCCACTGGCAGAGGGCATATTAGGACATTGGCACTATTACAGGTTCTGCATCTAACTTCTACATGGTCTATGAGATACAGGAGGCCAGGAATGTACCATCTGTGGGGACACTGTTCAATGACTTTGGTTCATTGAATCATTAGGACTATAATATTAACCCCTTGCAAAGGAAAGAGTTGCTGTATTAAACAATTGATTTATTCATTTATTTATTTATAATGATTGATTGAATTATTCTTTAAATGTATCATTTATAGAGATGTACTAAGGCAGCCTGTTCTTAAGAAACCTGGTGTTATTTTATTACATTTTTTGCTAACCCCATTTATGAAAGTGCTGATTAGCTGAACAGATCTCTTTTAAAATATCACTTATTTCTGAACTGCGAAAAGGGGATCAACACTCTATTCAAGAGAATGGAGCTTCTGATCACCAATTTAGGAAGTTATAATATAGCAATAAGACTGACTGCTATAATGCAATTAACCTATAGTGGTGACCAGAAGCTCCCTCTCCGTAGTGCGGTCAATGTTTAATAAATGTTGTAATCACGAAAAAATTACAATCTTCTATCCTGTCACCTTTTTGATAAATTGGCCCTATAGGTACAGTGTGTGCAGAGATGTCTTTTTCATGAACCTGTAAAGTAAGGCTTTATTACCTTTTTTTTTTGTTTCTAGCTTTTTTAAGAGTTTAAAGTGCAGAAAATGAAAAAAAAAATCCAATGCTTTTTTAAAAAAGTAACCCTTCAGTTCAGTAGGTAAGCACTTAATTTTTATATCCTAATTGTTCCATGTTTTTTTCTATACTCTCCATACTGGTCCTATAGGACCATCTGCTCCGTCTTTGTCCTGCATTTAGCAGAACACAATAGTGACTGGCCTGCCTTCTCATTTCTCCACCAGCAAGATCAACACAATCAGTTGGATGTTTGGCATCATATAAATTACATTTTTTCTGTAACATCTTTAGTCACTTGATTTCTTCTAACATATGATTATAATTATAGCATAGTGGTAAATACCTAAAGAATACTCACTAAGTAGACATCAAAGATGGAGCCATTGTCGTTGTCCATTTCTAAAGTGCTCTGTTCTGATGTCTGGTATGCACTGTCTTCAAGTGTGAATGTTGAACTTGATGGTAAACCCCTTCTAGAAATAAAAAGCAGTAGGTCAGAACATCAATGATCCTACAGAATTTACATCTTATCCAGTGATACCTATTGAATAATTTCTTTTCATACCTAGGTTAATAAACGTATGAGGCCAAACTACTGTTGCCAAATCTTTGATTAACGTGGCAAGGATTCATGTAACAGACAAGTAAAGATGATGATAAATGATTTCTCCAGTTGGAAGTGGTTGTTGTCCTATCACAGTGTATACACTATATTTATCTGTCAGCTAAAGATTTCCCTTCTCATCCCAGTCGAAGTAGTTTAAACTTTAATGTAAACTTGACTGCTGTTGCCCAGGGTTTTGACTTGCCACAGCACACCCTCCAGCACTGCATTAGCTACAATGACCTGCATTGCCCCATCAGGGACGGGGCAGGAATCAGGAAGCTGCCTCCAGCTTATTAGAGGTAATAACAGCAACCGCAACAATTTTTATAACCTCACCACCTGTCTCTTTCACCAGACAGCAGCTGCCTAGGACGATCTGGAGGCGTGAGATTACCTTCTCATGTACAGCTGTACCTTTATAATCTATCAATAAAATCATTTGTTTACAGCTACAGTAAACTGATGACAGATGTCTATGCTGATCACTAAGGCATGAAAAAACTCAGTGTTGCCCCTTTCAGCTGCTCGCCCCATAATTTGCTGATAGATGACAGAATTACGTCAAATGTTTAGAGCAGAATTCAGAATTATGGTATGCCACATGGGTTGGTAACTGATATCTTGGCAACAAACCCTTACACATGACGTTACAGATATTCTTACCAAATTCAACAAAATCAATGTCCCAAATTGTGGTCAATTGGGTTAAAATGACCAATCTTGTAAGGATAACAGATTTTTTTTTTTACAATGAGAAAACACAAGGAGAGGAGAAATTCTACAAATGCCTTTGTATCTAACTGTATACTTCCCTTTTACAGCAGTATGAGTAAAACATACTTTTCTTTAGCAAGTCTTATATCAAATTTCACAAAGGATGATCACTTTATGTTGGGTGGATGTACTAAATTCAAAGGTATTGGCTAGAGCTATCATTGTTCATTGCACTTGCTGCATCTACAAATACAATATCTACTAAAAACGTATATATTCCCTCAAATACTTCCAAAAGAAGGAACTAGGTTGTAGCCTTTATCCATAAAGCTGTCCTGTCATGGAAAAAACATTTAACACATATATTAAATATTAACACATAACACCTTAAGAAAAAGCATTCATACTTTACAGGTCCATCATCAGTTTGTGGAATATTTGCTCTGTTTTAAAGTTATGTCAAGGAATCGTGACACTTTTCAGAGAACGGATGTATTTATGCCCTGCCGCGCTATGTGGTTCATTTTGCTGGCCCCTATGTCAATATTGTTATTGCTGTCTTATGCCATAACCAAGGGGCTTCCTAAAGGATTCTCATATCCCACACACCTTTGCACAGCATTTTTTTGCAACAGAGGGAATATTCAATGGACCTGACCAAAGACTGGAAAAGATAGACTGTCATGGAGAACCTGGATGATCCAGGAAACCTGAATTTGGTCCAGGAATTGAAAATATTTGCCAATGGCAAAAGATTTTTAAGACATTAAGTCCAGGAATGCTAGATCGCTTAAGTTCTCCCATGATAGTCTATCTAATTCAGTTTTAGAGAGCTTTAATAAATCAGACCTAATGACTGAACAATAAACCAGGGAGGTTTCTTTCTTTACAGGTGATAATTTATAAAACTTGTTTCCAGTGAGTGGTATGCATTAAAGGCCTTATCCCACCTAGGCAATGCGCATGCTTTCATTTTTATGTGCTTATTTTGTTTAGTTTTTTTTACAATTTTAGTATGACATAGGCACATTTATGATTCACATTGTGTTTTATGCTTTTTTTAGTTAATATTTAATTAGAAAAAGGAATGATTTTACAATGCTCAGACCAAAAAAAACAAATAATATAAGTGTTCAACCTTCACAAAAAATGCACAAAAAGACGTCCTGCCATCCATAAAGCTGCACCATAAAGATGTGAACTAGCCATATAAAAATAAATGGGATGTATGAAAACAGAAAAGTGTAAACGTTATCCAAATCAAATACTAAAGTGCTGAGTAGTGATGGCAGGAGACCCTGGACAAACCCAATGAAAATATCCTGGGGCTGGATAATAAAAAATGTATAACTAAGCTATGTGTCAAATTGAACAATTAATATTAATGTTACTTTCTAGGAAATTATGCATTAACATGAAAGGATCTTCACAAACCTCTTGAATGCAGCAATTGAAACAGAAGTACCCAGCAGAAATTTGTCATTTTATACCTTTTGGATATGTTCACATCTGCGGTTTTACTGCTTAAAAATACTTGCCAAAATATAGTTTCCATTAAAACGAATGAGTTTTGTTGTAGCTAATATCACAGGGAATTTCGGTTGCGTTTTCTAATAGCAATCTCGTTAAAACAGGCTAACTTGGGCTTGGGGTCAACTTCCTGTAGGAAAAATTAAAACAGTTTTTTAGGCGTGTTTAAAGTGTGTTGGAAAATTGCCCCAAATCGCTTGCACAGGCATTTGCAAAAAGCAATTTTTGCCTGAAAAGGTTCCTTAAAGCCTAACTGCACATAATAGGGGCCCATGAGCAGTAATGCCAGCATTTTTTTTTTTACCGCAGGTGCAAACCTACCCTATGGGTCACAAATGTGGTTTTCTGACATAACTTTTGAATAAATAAATAGAAAAGGTACAATAAAGGGTTCCTGTTGCAAAATATGCTTGACAAATATTTTTACTACTATTCACATGGGCTAAAATGAATGGAAATGTTTTTACCATAAACAAATGATATTGGTGAGTCATTTGTAAAGTGGATGAGCCAGTTTTTAATTGGTAACCATACTTTAAGTTTGTGGATTAATTCTGCAATTAGACCCTAATGTGTTTACAATCACATCATGCTGTTGTACAATTGCCAGCAGTACTAGTTAATTTCTCCCCCAAGGAGAATGCATGCAACTGTTTTGAAAGCAGAAATACACTATCTACAATATTAACATTCCTATTATATAATTGTTTTTTGTGGAAAAAGGTACAATCTTACCTAAGTGAAGGTTGACGATAAAATACAATGGTCATCTATATTAACACACATAATAAAACCATCTAAAATGGGACTTATTTGGAAGAGTTGAAATGTTGGGACACCAAGCAGGTGGCAATGCTATCCTTTCTTTTTACTTTTATGTATTATCAATGATCTGTTTATACACACGTAGACTTTCATAAAAACATAAACAGAGCATATATAAAACTAAGTTCCACTTACATGGCTAAGTTACAATCATTTCAGGTTCCAAATATTGGCCCAGCCCTAAAATTTATATAGATTAAAAGAATGTGTCATTTCATATGTGGACACTGACATGAATACCTTAGTATGAGTATCTTGGTCTTTTAGTTTGGGGTTCTTTTTCAACAACTCAGCTCTAAATAATTAACCCTGCCGAAAAATCAGAAGAAGCAACTCTCAGTTTCTCCTATAATGGTGCTTCCCTCAGGCAACTGTTGTGAAGATGGATCTGCAAGCTGTTGCTGTCAACTATGTTCTGGCAGAATCTAGGAACTAAATCAAGATTTTCCTATCCTTTAGAGCAGGGGTGTCAAACTCTAGCCGGAGGGCCAAATCTGGCCCTTAAGGTCCTTTTTTTTTGGCCCTCCAAAGAATTCCGAAAATGAACTACATCTGGCCCGCCCACCTGTGTTACCACCTCACATCATCATTTTCAATACATGCAAAACATAGACATTATTACTCTACACCCATTATGTAACACAAAGCCTAGGCAATGATCACATGGTGCCTGACTACCAGGGACATTGTGTTTGTTTCAATCCATTAGAGAATGCATAGTGTAATATTTAGTGTCAGACAAACTTGTGATGTGAGAGGATGAACAACACACAGCCTGCAATGATAGATAGAAATTAGTCTTTTCAACCCTAAAGTGTGTGTAGAGGGGTTTGTTTGGCCCCTGACTTGGTCTAAGTTTTTAATTTCGGCCCTCTGTGTATTTGAGATCGACACCCCTGCTTTAGAGCATCTACATTGTGCTGTATAACAGAATCCTCTAAAATGACAATAAAACCACAACATTTCCAGTAGTCTGAGGTCTTGCTAAAGGATGCTTGAACTAAATGCCACACAACCTATTTTTGCAGAAATGATCTATTGCTAACAAATTACAATTACAAGGTTTCCTCTGGACCTCTTTGAAGAAAAAAGTAAGATGATTCAAAATCTAAAAAAGATAATAAACTAAAAGAAATCATTTATAGTATATTTTTGCAGTCCTGATGTCGATGACACTTATATAGGAACGGTCAAATATCTTCTTACCTCCTTACCAAATGGTACAAGACACCTGATAGATTGCATACTATTTTCCCTATGTCTCTGATATGAGGTGTGGTACTGAGAGGGGCACAATGTTACATGTTTTCTGGTCTTGTGAGAAACTTCAAAACTTCTGGCAAAGCGTAAAAAAATCTGTCAGGATATGTCTGTGAGGCCAATACCCAACGATCCTGGGTTTTTTCTGCTCCATCTCAATGACCGGCCACATAAAGTTTATAACAAATCAGTGAATAAAAACCCGGTAAGTGCGGCCAAGGCCTGGATCCCTAGCCTGTGGAAGAAAGTGTTGGCCTCTTCAGTAGGAATGTGGCAGAGTAAAAAAAATTAGATTAATGGAGGACCTGACTGCAGGTAAATATAAACGGGACGAGAAATTTTGGGAAACTTAGGCACCTTGGATTATTTTCCAAGAATCTTCAAACTATAAAGATTTGCTGGGCACTTAGAGGGTGGAATGTGATTATGTGACTGTAGTAATCCTAGGCAGGTGGAAATGTATTTATTAATAGTGGGTGTTGCAATGTTTGTTCTGGTTCTTTCATTTATGTATTTCGTTTATGTATGGGAATGATGGTGTATATTTGTTTCTTTAGCTTTTATTTTTTCTATGCAACTGGCCTGTACGGTTACTGTTAAAATGTGCTAGGATCAGGATTTGTTCCTCCTTCCCCATATGTTACTATTGTTTCTTATTTTGTTTCCTTTGTTTGTTTTTTCATTGTCAAAAGTTTCGAAAAAATCAATGAAAATATAATGTTTAAAAAAAAATACTCTTACCATAGTCATTAGCACAGTCTAAGGGCAATTTAGAGGGAAGCCAACTGTTAGCATGTTTTTGGAATGTAGGAGGAAATCAGAGTACCTGGGGGAAACGCAGAAAACACAGGGAGAACCTGCAAACTCCATGCAGATTGTGTCTTGGCATTGTTACTATTACAAACCTGTGAAAGCCATGAGACTACTCAAGGTCTCAATGTTATCGTCTTGCTTACCGAACCATTTATGAAAACAGCTTCTTAAGGTTAAGGGAAGGTAGAGCTTTCATGAACCACAGGGGACTTTGCTTGTGGGTTGTGGAATTGCAATGTACTCTGGTATTAGAATATTAAAAATCTTTTTAGTCAGCAGAATTTGTGCACTGCCTTCCTTTACAAATGTCACATAGACATCAGATCACCACCACTGGAAACAATCTTTTGTGATCACTTCCACCGCCAATGAATCAACAAGTACTGTACACACTGAGCTTTTCTTATAGAAAAGTTCAGTGTCCACTTCCAATTGGTGGTTCATCAATCCACCAACATGGATTGATAAATGATGCCATTGTACACATCTGTATGTATTTTAAATTCTGGGGTCCATTTATGAACATTTTCCCCTAATTATTTCTAAATAAACATAAATATGAGAAGTAAAAGTATATATATATCAATAAACTAGTAGAGTTATACATATCAGCTACCAAATCACAAACCTATCTGTTCTGAAAAAAGAAAAAAAAATCTCATGATGAATTACAAAAGGTAAAAGTGATTTTCTGCAAAACAATAAAGCTCTAAAATAAAAACACTTTTGTGTTGAAAAAGAAAGCTTTGCAACAATGTAGGACTGATCATCATCAATTACCCTATATTTACAGCCAATTCACAGTAGATGCTATTTTGATAAATACATGCATAAAGCATTGGGTGCATTGTATTTTTTGGTGCTCTGCAGTTTACAGATGGCATCATTTTGTATAAAAGAGCTACTAAATCATGTAAACAGTGAATCTTTGCCACTGTAGACACTTTTGTTTAGGAAGATGGCTATGATTATGTGATATGCAGGTAATTTAAGATATCAGCACAACCCAGCCATAGTGTCAATCAATGAGATGGCTGGGCAGGAATTTATATGTTTTCCTATAGATATATCAACCTGATAGCAACAAGTCAGTATCAAGTGTCCTGTTTTAGGTTTCTCTGGTCTTCGACTTGTTAAAAAATAAAAGTACCAAAGAATAGTAATACGAAATGGAAAAACTTTTTTTTACCCCTGTAATGAATTTTATCCATTGATGTTCTCTCCAGTATCTATGTTATTAGTAATGAAAATGTTCCAAAGCCATTATGTTGCTACTATCATCACATGCTTTGACAATAGTTATTATCTTTAATACCTATGAACACAAGAGGGAAAAAACTGTACTGTTTTCAAAAGGCAAAGCACTATATTTATGCGTGTTTCTGTTTTCAACCCTCCCTTGGCAAACAGAATATTATATCTTAACATCCACGGTAAATACTAACATAAGATGTTAATGTGACCATGTGACGTTATGTGGAACGAAAATGCTTAAGGTTAATTACATTTTATACACGACAGTAAAAACATGGCAAAAAGTTAAAATCAAGTTACTTGGTATTCAAATTCAGACATTTACATAAATATACTGATGGCACTAAAACTGGATTAGGTTTCTCATTTATTTCTCCTTCACAAGTAAGATTCTGCAATAATGTGCCTTTACAAGTGCACTGCATTTGATTTCTGAAAAACTCTAGGCCCAATTTACTAAACACACTGGGCCTGGTTTATTAAAGTTCTCCAAGACTGTGGAGCATATACTTTCATCAGTTATACTGGGTGATTCAGCAAACCTGGAATGGATTTCTTAAAAGTCATTTCCTATTAGCAAACTTTTTCAATCCTGGACCAGATCAATTCCAAGTTTGGTGGATCATCCAGCTTCACTGATGAAAGTGTATCTTCTCCAGCCTTGGTGAGCCTTAATAAATCAGCCCTATATGTGTATGCTGTTGCACAGATATATTTGTAAATCAGGAATAACAACTAAACTGCCTTTGTGCAGTGTTACCGTGTTTCCCCGATGATAAGGCAGGGCCATCAAATAAGACAGCCCCCCCTTTTTAGGGAAAAATGAAAAATAAGCCCCCCCCCC
>NC_092860.1:33936403-34080395 GCF_032062135.1 Pyxicephalus adspersus
TGATCAGAAGTGGACATGAATGGCACATGAACAATAACTGTGTACTGTAGTCTTCTTCATGGGTAAATAAGGCATCCCCCTGAAAATAAGACCTAGAGCATATTTTGGCCTTCCAAAAAAAATAAGACAGTGTCTTATCATCGGGGAAACAGGGTATCTATCCATGTGCAATATGGAGATGCACACAACAGGTACAGGCTGCATAAGATACATTTACTAACAGAAAAATGTGTGCCGAAAATGAAAATAGGATTTTTTCTCTATTTTTTGGGGGGCTATCTAAAGGATATCTGTTAACTAATCCGCATGTGCATATCATGTAGAAAGACACAGACAACGATTTCACAATGTAACTGTTAGGCATGAATATTGTGCATGTGCAGAATTACAAGGTTGAATCATAACAAGAGTATGGGATTTCATATGCTTCCTCTCACAAATACATAATAAAGGTACATATTTCAGGTAAGTATGTAAACATCCATCAGGGTATTTAGAGTGCCTTATTTTCCCCCCTCTTTGGAGAATGTCGCTTTCTTGTTGGTTACACTTCCCCTCTCCCCAGCATCTTTTCAGACTCATATACTTACCTGTCTCCAATTCACCTGGATAAAAATGCTCCCAGTTGGCACCTGCTGCCAAGCACCTGCATTTCCCACTGTACATTACTTCTTATGTAAAAGCAATGCATTGCTGGCAATAGTCCCTAATGAAATAATGTGTTTTTAATGCATAAAAAACAACACATTGAATGTGAGGAATCCCCAGCATAGATATACAGCTGTAATACACAGTCTTATGTAAAATTCTGTGCTTATTCAGACATAGGTATATTGTTTTGTTGTATAGTTACTTTAAATAGTTGCACAATGCACTTACAGTGGGAACAAGAAAAGCCTTTAAAAATGCATTAAATTGCTAGATTAACATACAGTAGTTTCCCTTAATCCCTAAGGCATAAAATGACATGCGTCTCAGGTAAAATCTCTTGTAGTTGATATATTTGTCTTCTAGTAAACAAAAAAAAAAAGTCTCAGAAGTCATGTACTGACAGTCAAGCATGACTCTGATTCTTATTCCCACCCCAAATTATTTTGTGTCACCGTTTTCTTTCCAGAACTTTGCTCTATGGTTACCATGCCAACTGCCAAGAATTCTGCAAATGGGAGAACATTTTGTTTCAGAAGTCTTTTCTTTCCTGAAGGATTAGTGCTGCAGAGTTAATTTAATTTGGATAATAGGCAGCATCCCTTTGGGAGATTCTGTCAGGTACGCTTCAGCTCCAGACGATCAATCCATATTTGGGAATGTACCCGGTATCATGCCTTGCTGTGCATTTAACTGTGAGCTGAATACTTCCTAAATCATTATTCTTAGATTTATTGCATCAACCATCTCTACACAGGTTTCAAAACTGAAAACCTTGAGGATTGTTCATAATTATTTTAAGGTCAGTAGCCCTGCATGTTGTGCCTGAACATCTAAAGCATTAAATCTAACAACATATTACATAAAAATATTTGACAATACCATTATTCATCCTTTTCTTGTAATCACGTGACAGGAACACGTGTGACCCAAAGAAGGTTTACAGAAAATCAGTTTTCTGTTACAATAAACTTGGGATATAGTTATATTTATATTTCATAGAATTTTTTCAGAGATTCTTCTGTGTCAGTTCAAATAAACAATCTGGTTTACAGCAAGAAGCTAAGCAAAGCCAGACAACAGACCAAGATGCAATGCAAATGGAGATAAATTTGGAACAGGTATGTGGGGTTGATCACATTTTAAAGATTCCCCGCTCATAACCTGTATGTATGAAATAAATTAACTTAATTCCACCTCACTTGACATTTCAGAAAACCACATTCTTTGTTACTTGTTTGCTAACCCATATATTGCCTGATGGCTACTAGTGATGTTCAGACCTATTTCAAATCAAGTTCTGCATAGCTCAGTTATACTACAGCAGAATTTTCCTGCAATGGGCCAAACATGATTAATTATGAGCTTGGTGCTTGATTTTATTTCATTGTAAGAGAAAAGGCATACATTATAGTCAGTAAAATCGTGAGTTAGTATACCAGGTTTTTATGATGAGAGATCTGTGTACACAATACTTTCTATGGTGACAAGTCAGTGAAAAACAACTATGTGTTCAATCCCCCTTCTATGCTAAAATAAACATTTCTAAGCCCTTGTATGCAGGCATATTATTAGGACTTACTAGATTCCTTACCAAACAGGACAAAACATTAACTGGTAATTAGTAACAGTTTACAAAGCTGGCCAAACATATTGGCAATAAATCAGACCCTTTTGTAAACTGTCAATTGCATACATTGTTCACTGTATGTTAGGCAATAGTCACTTGTTATGTATGGATACTTTAAAAAGAGGCAATATAACCCACTGAGAGAAATGTTTATTGTAATATTATTTATTTTTAAATGTTCTTAAACTGATGTGTGCTTTTAAAATGATATGTGAAAATACTTCTGTAAAAAATAATTTTATATATAGACTGTGCAAACTGTGTTCACTTGGTAAATCAGATCTAGACTTTTATGTCCAACAAGGAATCACTGGCACAGTTGAAAGTGTAACTATAGTTACAAAATGTACCCCACAAAAGCCTGTCTTTCTCTTCCGACTTTTTCCTTAGCACTAATCCAGGCTGAGCACACCGGAGTGTACTCCATTTAAATCTCTGGGGCAACTATCTTTGGTGGAACATACTCTTTCACATAGTTCCAAAATGAAAAATTGTTACTAAGCAGTTTTTTTTTCATTCACTTTTTTGACCTGGTCAATCAAGACAGCCAAAGATCCAGCTCCCTGGGTGCATTAGTGCGTGGACAGTTATGTAGAATAAATAAAAACTGTGATTAGGCAGGTAAGATTTTTTTTTTGGCTGACAGAAAATTCTGTCCCTTCTGCAATCAAGAACATTCTTAGTTGCTGCCATTGGTCAATTTCACAGTTTAGCAGGTGTAACGTTTCTCCACTCACTGTGTCCGGCATCTGGTCCCATGCTCTGGGCGCCACCATCTTCGTCTTTTCCTCCTGGTTTTTCATCCTACGTCACCCGATTCAGCCGCGAGATCGGGTGATGTAGGATGGAAAAATAAATTACCGATCTCACTGCTCATGTGTGAGACCGGCAAATTTTCTGCCCTGACCAAAAAGTCTCCTTCTGCACATGCCCAAGATGCTCGGGCATGCACAGAAGGAGCTCCCAAGAGCCTTCCGGGATGCCTGATGTAGATATCCCGGGAGGCTTTGCGCTCCCATTCATTCTCGACCACCTAGAATTTTTTAACCTACATAAAAGAGTTCTCTACCCTTTTACGTAAAGTGAAGATTCTGAGTATAGGTACGCTTTAAGTGATTCAGGGAAGGCTGACATAAGAATGACGATTTTAAAGATTGAACTTAACATCTGTACTGGAAAGTTGAATAGGTAGACACAGTGCTAGTCTTTAAAAAATTTGGGGAGGTTCTTACGGTAATACTGTTTTAAAAGCAAGATATAAGAATTGTTTTAAAGTGCAGCCTCTGAGGGTCATTGATACTGGTTCACTATCGGGTGAGTTAACACATGGTCAGTAAACTCTGAACTCCCATCCATCATACTGGTTCCAGGACAACCATAATCACAATGGGAATGATTTAGTACTTTTTTTTCAGAATTCTCCAAAACTTCATTATAAAAATAAAACCTAGCAATGTTTACCTTTCCCAACTGCGCAGGAGCATCTTTCCCTTGACAATCAATACAGAAACTGTATGTCTTCTCAGCCAACCGACCTCCTGCTCATTCTGATACACTACATTTTCTCTCACTCTTTTTTTTTGCTCACTCTGTATTTCTACTTCTGATAAAGGCCCCTTTGAGAAAGTGCTTGAGAACAGCGTGACTCTTAAGCAAGTGAAATTACAGCAATTATTTTGAGCTATACACAGGAATTTCCTTACAGTGTTGCTTTGTGCCCATTTTTCTCATATTGTGACTGCTAACCAAGTTAAATCACAGCTCCTATTTTCAGTCACATACAGGCAATTTTCTTCAATTGTTGCTAATAAAATTTGCCTGATTTCTCATATATTGATTGGTAAAGTAAAGTAACAGCAAATATTTTCAGTTATACACCAGCATTTTTTCCCCTGTTTTACTTCACCTGTTTTACTATATTGTGACTATTTACTAAGTAAAATCACCATTGTGGCTTAAATATTTGCCTATTTTTCAGCACAATTAGAGGCGAGTAGATAAGAAAAGTGCATTCACACTTTCCCCATGCTGTCCAAGATTCCTATAATTGGCTAAGGAAACCATTTCTACTGACTGTCACCAAAGGGATAAGTTTTAACCTATATAGAAAAAAAACATTTAATTTGGATTTCCAATTTTCCGAATCTGGTTGAATTTCTAGAACAACCAAGCAGATTCAGTTACTATAACTGGACTCCAATGTAATTCTCCTCTTTTCTCTTACACAGAATTCCAACCCAGCTATCACATTCTTTGATCTCACTTCATTCCCTTCTTCTCATTTATACTGTTTCCCTTCTCAGCCATCTTACTCCCTGCTCACGCTACATTTCCAGGGAATGAGTTGGGGGTGATACAGTATAAGTGAGAAGAGGGAAATGTACTAGGAACAGGGTATAAGAAAGAGCAGGGAAAAGAAAGACTATCATGGGTGAACCTGAGTGATCCAACAAACTCAGAATGCCTTTTTAAAAATTCATTTGCTATTGGTTGGAAAATGTTTTAATTGCCATGTCCATTCCATTGTTTACAGGTGATCAAGCATGTTTATATACCTGCTGGAAAAGTGAATCGTATCTTCATGGTGATACTGATCATCAGCATATAATGAGGAAGAGGATATAGTTGTTGCTAAGGAAGCAGCTTCAAACAAGGAAGGAGTGCTTGGCACAAGGTCAGGTCGATGCCTTGAATGTAATGCTGCAAACAAAAAAAAAAAAAGAAAAGTTAAGAGATCATAAACATATCCTTTGAAGTCAAGATTACGGTCTATGTATATCATAAAAATATTCAACCACCTAGGAATGACACTGATAGAGCTGATTTTCAAACTTTAGACATCTGTGAATTTTACATGATCCAATGGAACAATTCTGCCCTGAATTTCTTAAAAAAGAAATAAAAAATGGCATTTGGGCTAGTAATTTGAGTGTGAGAGCCTCATGCTTTCATCAGGCAGATGCTTCAATATTCTGCTTAGGCCTGAGCCTGAATTGAATAGCCACAAATCCAGAAAAGTGCCATTCAGGGATCATGTATTATTATTATTGGCCAGTATTTCTATAGTGCCAACATATTACAGAGCTCTTTACAAAATCAATTGTCATATCACTAACTGTCTCTCAAAGGGGCTCACAATCTAATGTCATAGTCATGTCTTTAACATAGTCTAAGGACAATTTTTGAGGGACAGCTGATTAACCTAACTGCATATTTTTTGGGATCATGTAGCATGCTGGTATCTTTTTAGAAAGGGGGAAAACTTTCAATGACGATATTAAAATGTAAAAAAATAAAAGAATATTTTGAGAGAAAAAAAATGAGGGTAATGAAGTGAAACCTTGTAAGATATCATTTAACTACCATTTTAAGTTGGAAGCAACCACCTTGTATCCAGACACTATTATGCAAATTATTTTGTTATTTTAATAGGAACTAGTGATATCATATGCTTTAACACACATTTATTCCTAGCACACCTATAATCTGAATACTACTTTGTCCCATTAAACAGCTACCCCTACTTTAAGAAGCTGCCTGAGTGAAGTTAGCACATTCATGCGCGCACATTTAGTGCAAGATTTATAATACTGCTACATTCATATGCTATGGTTTCCAGTCTTACATTGCAGATAATCAGGAGCAATATAAGATCATCACTCAATCTAACTTTTGATTGGACTCAAAAACTGAATAGTGTACGGGTAATAAGCAACACTTTATCATTACATTTAGGGAAACAAATTAAACCTTTGTATTCTACTTCCAGATCACTGACATTTTCTGAATATGAAGTCAGTGTTCATAGTCTCTGCTTGCTTTCCTGCTTTGATTTTAAATGTATCTTTCTGATCAGGTTTATATTGGTGACCATACTATTCATTGCTATTTGCTTTAGATTTCACTAATTGTGTGTTCCAGTGTTTCTTACCCTCTTCATCAAGGCTGGTAAAGCTCTGACCCTCTGCTAATTTTATGTTTTTTTCTTCAGACCATTCTTGATTGCTGGGAGATAATATCTCCTGTGACGAAGACTTCAAAGCTGGAATTGAATTGCACCGTCTTTTGGAAGGTGAAGACTTTAAAGCTGCAAAATAAATATAAATATGTTTGCGTGTTAATATTTTGATGCCATGTATATACAGTAGTTAAATAAATACCTAATGAACCAGCTTGCAATGCAGAACACGATAGTGATGTGAGAACTGGGGTCTGGCCAGAATTGTCTAACATTTACTTCTCCCCAATGTGATAAGCTGATGTATTAGTGCACTTTTCATGTCAACCATCCACTTAAAAGTCAATTTTATGGCATTTTGAACTGGTAGTACAGTACTTTCTCTACCTATATCAACAACCGACAATTAAGGTTTGCTATTTTAAAGGTGTGAACTACTTATTAGTGCTCTATGTACATAACTTATTATGTACATAAGAATAAATAATGATAATATTGTGTATAAGTACATTAGTAGATTAATCTGTGTTATTATGTCTCAACTTGGTTCTCCTTTTCTAATGTTTAATCATGTGACCAGCCTACCTCTAATCATTCTTTGGTAAAATAAAAGTGTTGATGTGCCATACCTTGGACCTTTTTGAAGACCTTGGAATTCATAAACTTCAAAAACCTGACTGCATAAAAACTCGGCCTGTGGACGGACACTGTGTCCTAGAAAGAAAATAACAGGCATCTATGTTATAAAACAGTAAATCCAGCTAATGCAAATTCCTTTGATAAGCCCATGAGAACGCTTTCCCCCAATGAAATTCTTGTAATAGCAAATCCTGTTATACAAGATTTTCCCTTGGCTCCCTCGAGAGAGTCTTATAAAATAAATCCAGAGTACAGACTAACTGCAAAAAAAAAATAAATCTGTCCAGCTAGAAAAAAAAGTCACATGCCCTATTGTGTCTAAGGGACAAAAATATTAAAACTCCATGATATAGCTAAAAATAATAAATATAAACCTAACAATATAATAGGAAAACAGGGAGAAAAACGTGTTCATATGTTAGAAACAAACCGTAATTGCTAAGAAACAAAAAAAAAAAGCCCAATGTGCAACAGAAGAGACTGTAAGTTAACACAACCAATAGTCAACCCCTAAAAAGCTGAACTATCAGTTACGGGGAAACATGAAAACATGGTCCGTCATGTCTCACAAAGCAGTGAATGGTTTGGAGAAAGAATTGCCAAAATCCAGTGCTGTCAGGTGGGGACAAGCTTAGTTTAATATGCACACTGGCTTTTAGAATGCTGGTGTATAGGAGCTGCAAGGATTTATCCAGCACAGGTCCTACATTCTACTGGAGATTGCTAGGACAACCTGCACAGACAGTCAAGATGGGGAAAAAGTTGGAATGTTATCAGTCAATCCCTATCCACGTCTCAAGATAACTAGACACTAGGGGTATACGCCAGTATTTCCTCTCTCGTATGTGCAACTTGAACATGTATTTTTATGAAAACCTCTCAAAGAACAAACAGCATCTAAGAGACGCTGAAGCTTTAGGTTGAGCTGAAGATTTTCACCACACATTGTAATGTTTACATCATTCACTAGGTAACCAATGTATTCACTTGCACTCATCCATAAACATTACCTATGGCTGATCATTTTCATTATTTTAAACTGTCAGTTATTTCACAACATTGTTTTAGATCTTTAATGGATAGCATATTTGCTCTCAGCCTCTGGTAACTGACTACTGATCTGCTGTTTATCTGATTCAAACAGATAGCAGAAATAGATAAATGTGTCATGTAATCTTTTAGTTGTATGAGTTGAACATTTCTTAGGATGAAAGTGACAATCCCTGATTGTAATTAGCAAACTTATTCCTTTTTCATTTTGCAATTGAGTGATTCCATTTGAACAACAGCATTACCTTTCTAAATATAAAGCCCAGATCTCTCTTTAACACAATAATGAAAACAAAGTAATCTAAACAGACTTTACTGCCAAAAGCATTATTGGCAAGCTGAAGTCTCACCTCACGGAGTTCGGTTTAATGAAGGGTATTACTTATGTGAGTACATAAAAGGAAACAGAGGGCAGCTATTTATACTAAAGAAAAAGCAGGCAAAAGTTGGGGTCTGTGTGCTGAAGAGGTGGGACAGTAATGAAATGCACAACAGTAATATATGCTTTTGCTTGGTTTAAAAATGAAAATAGGCCAGTGATGACACAATGCAGTGAGCAGAATCTAAACAACTATAAAATCATTCAGTAAAATGCTGACATATGCAGAAAACCATGGCACTGCCCTTATCCCTCTCTAGTGGTCATCCATGTTAAACAATTCCAGAAGTTCAGTTCTACCCTCATGATCAGCCACCTGCATAAGCAGAACAGAGGTAGCACAACTCGATCAAGGTAACATCAAACATACATTGAGCATACTAACAATAACTTTAACTATTCAACATAATTTATGAGTCTCTGACAGCCACTGAGATTATACTTGTCTGCAATTCATGAAAAGCAAATGCCATATAATTTTACTGGCCAATGGTTTGTGGATACTTGACTATCACATAATAATCATGTGCTTCATGAATATCTATACATTCCAGCCCTTTTAACAGCTAGATGTCGTCACACTCCAAACAAGATGTTAGGGTGTATTTGTGGGAATCTGTGCCCACCTAGCCAAAAGATACTGATAGTGGGTGAGAATATCCGACACAATCATATTCCAAATCATTCCAGAATTCTGGGTAAAATCTGAGCTCTGTGCAGGCCATCTTAGCTCCTCCACACCAAACTTAATAAACCATGTCTTGTTGGACCTAGCTTGAACACAGTCAAGTTGGAAGAAAAATTTCCTGAACTGGTGGCAGAAGATTAAACGTTTGCAAATGTATCTTTGTATGCTGTTGCCAGCCATTACCAGTACCCTTCCAAAATCAATAGTTTTCAGACATTTCAACACACTTTTCCCATACAGTGCGGGTGTGATAGTCAGGTATTCAGAAACTTTGGGCCATTTAAGAAGAAAATATAAGAAAATATATGTACCAATAGACAAAACTCACCCCATCATAAACCAATGCTTTCCACGAATGTTCTAATTTCTTTATCAACCTGAAGACAAAATAACAAAAATAGGAAGAAAAAAAAACAGTATTAATATTTCATAATTGACCAAAGTTATCGTTCTCTGCATAAATTATTTTCTACAATGCTTGGGAAGAATACTGGATCATGAAAGAATGACATAAACCGCACTACATAAACTACAGTTATGGAACTGTAGAGGAGGCTTGAAATCTATGAAATAAAATTGCTTGTACTTACCTATAGGACTGCAGAATGTCAATGATGCCCATAAACAGAAGCACACGCTCACCCTTGTGATTTTTCGCAGGAATTCCACCCATCCTATAATATTATGAAGAACAATAGTTCACTATGATGTCATTTGTAGGTAACAGAGAACAACATTTAGGTTTGAACTTACTAATTATTATGTTTTTTATTTTTTTAAAAATATACATGGTATAAACCTTTGAGAATCAAAATAAACTGTAAATACATTTTAAGTAATATTTGATGGGGGCGATAATCATCTCTTGGCATTGAGCTGTTCTGCGCAGGCAGCAGAGAAAAACATAAAGCGGGGCAATGTAAACATATGCTGGGCAGTAGTCCATCCATCTATCCATTAATAGTGTGTTAGGTTAGTGTTTTAGGGGAAAGGGGATGGAGAGAAAATTATACAAAGTAACTGTCATTTTAGAAGTACACTTATCCTTTAAAGGTAGCCTTGTTTACCTTTTATTTCAGTGACTTATATCGGCAATAAGCTTTCTACAGTAGGATATGTTTTGTATCAGGAAGTTTTATGCAGGGTTATTGGAGATTAATAGAAAAGAAGATGTTGATGGCTATGTGTGCTTTAAAAACTTAGTTGATGCTGATTTACATGTGACCAAAAAGATAACATATAAATATAATGCTTTGGACCTATCAGGGGCAAGAATAGTTGAACATGGTTTTGTTTAAATTTGTAGTTTATAAATTGCAGTTACGCGTTTTAAGTATTTTTACAAGATCGTATTTTGAGGCTAGTTCAATAATCTGTTGTGTGAAGAACTGTTGCTTGTAATAATAAAACTTCCAAAATTTCATAAATGACTCACGTGTCTTCGCTAATGACAGTGTCGACAGCTTTGCCTGGACCTTGAATAGACTCCAGTGCAGTGGAATACAAAACTTTTTGTACGGACGGTCGCTTGTTGTCTATGGAATAGTGAGATGTCTCCCCTTCCTTGTCTTTGGATGCATGGTCGAGTACATGAATGCCAAGTAACAGGCTGTAGTCCATAATTTTAAAACTTTCTAGCACCTGTCAAACACAAAAATATTGATAAGCATTCTTGTAAAAGTAGCATTATCACCTCATGGGGCATATTGGGTCATATGAGTAGAGTAGAGGTGAACATATGACAAATAGGTTCTATTTATAAAGCTGTAAGGGCTTGGTCATACTGATGGTGGGAACAGCGGTTCCCGGGCAGCTCCTGGCTATGCCTTTATTAAAAACAAAATCCACATGGTATGGTTGGGTGTGCCTCAACATCTTCATGTGTGCACGACATGTCTACTTATCTGCTGTATAAACACAGGCGTGGCAAAGTCACTGCTTGACCAGCTGTTACTCAACAGGGTACAGCCCTAACCACGCGTGAAGGATTACTGTGCGGGACAGAAAACTCCTGTCATTACACTAAAAATGAGTAACCGACATACAAGCAGTTAAAACTTATCCTTATACCCCAAATCTCACCCCGGTTATTTCAGTTACCTTGTTTCTGTAATATTGTCACTTTAAAAATAAAAATTCACAATGAGTTCCTGTGTGGATGTTTGTTATTCAAATAAGAAGTTATTCAAATGTGAACAGGTCTCTTACTTCCACCTCATTTTCATACGGGTGAAACAAACAACAAGTCTGAGCTTTAAAGCAGGCTGGTACCTCGAATTCAGTGTTGTGACAGTAACTTCTTTTTTATGAAGCAGAACGACCTAAAGCAGTGATAAAAATCATCATCTATTCAGTTTTCAATTCTTTCTAACTTCTGCTCATTCTTTCCCCATGGTTGACATTTTAAATAATTTCCAAGGTGCTTTAATGCTTCTGATAAACAGAAAGAACAGCATGTCTTACAGAATCAAAAATCACTTTACACCATGGGCTCTATTGTCCCTGGTGGGAATCAGTTACTGTCATTAAAACAAATAGACCTGGAAGATTCCCACGAGGGAATGTCTGATTCCCTGGTTTATAAATAGAGCCTCACATTTTCATTGATTAGATTACATAACTGACCTTTTTTACACCTTGCACTTCTATGGTATAACTTACAAGATAAAAAAACAAATCCATTTATATGTCCTAAAATAAACTGCTGTTTGCAAGTTTACGGGAGAATTTCCATGTCCATATGGTTATATCTTTCTTTTAAAATCAACTAATCCTTTGGCTAAACTGTAATGGATAGCACTCCTTTAAAACACTTAGGTTACGTTCAGACTGACCATGAGGTTGTGGTGCAGATGACGCTTCTTCATGCCACCAATGCCCCCATGGCAGCCCCATTGAGAATGAATAGGGGGAACACTGAGCAGTCAATTTACAGACACAGCACCGCAATGCGAGTGACTGACGCAGGTCCGAACTTGTACAGGTGTTTTAATATATGAAGAGGTACCAAGCACATACAATTTCTTACCTAAGCTTTTTTTCCTATTGTTTCAAGAGCTATTGTCAAAGACCTAAAGCCAGTCTAAACAACGTTCTGTTTATTTTAAGCTTGTCTGCATCTACACTATAAATGCTGACTAGGAGTAAAAACAAGAAGGCATTTGCTTCACATATCAGGTTAAAGAGGGCTTGAGGTACTAAAATGCGCAGTGATGTATAATCCATTAAAATGAACATCCAATTTCATAATAAAAATTGGATTTTTAATGGGAAACCAGCTTTACATTGTTGGTTTCACTTCATAATTTAATATTAAGGAATAAATATTGTAGTCACTACGCTCACCGGGGCAAAAATTATATAGACAGTATTGAATTGCCTATTCTAGTAGAAAACAAAGTCACATCTTGGTTAGAATTCCACATTAACATGCCAACTTTAATTTTTACAAACGTTAACCTACGAATGCTGTTACATTTATATATTGGCTATTGCATAGCTGCTTATATTCACATCATACATTATCTCTCTTTTGTATCAGGGGCTGAAGCTGCTTCTACAAAGCAGAAACACAATGGAACTGAAATGATCTGCAGGGTCAGGTATTGCAGAACACTGGCAGAATATATATTGGTCTATAAAAGCAATAATGAAACCACATGTGCCCACCAGGAGTAGATTCAATTCAGAACTCATTCTGACTGTCTGGGTCAGTATGCGGTGTGAAGGAAAATGTGAACAATCAGATGTGACTGCATTGAAAGGAAATGAAATATCCCTGCAAGCTGGTTCGGTCTTTATAAACCACCCACTGTCCAGTTTGATCTGTACTGATAAAACACAATTCAGAATGTCTTTATTGGATTTAATTTACCACTTTCCAGCATGCCAATCATTAGGCATTACAAGCCTGGAAAAACTGGTTAGCATGAATTACAGTTGTTGAAGGGATATCCAGTTAAGGATAAGTAGATTAATAGGTCCCACAGGTATTATTATTAACATCAGAATATGTCTCCATCCTTTTGAAGTCAGCAGTTATAAACTGTTAAATCATCTGTTAGGGGGGTTACTTTACATGAGACTGTAAGCCTACATTAATACCAAGAGCATGCAGCTTTAGGGCTCCTTTACAGAATAACAAAACTTCCACACTGTCTATACCCTAAGCCATACCCCCTTTTGCACTAATAACAGAAGTGAGGAAAGGTTAGAACACCACACTAAAGTTCAGCTTTTAAGAATCCGTGAACAGGCAGGTCATTATTGCGGATAGAGATAGGAAATGTCCTTTCTGCAATAATCCCTACTAATTGCTTGATCACTCTAGGTATCTGTCAAAAAGTTGAAGCCTTTTTTGAAGCTGCATGTGCAGCTTTAGCTTTGGTTGCCACCTGGCAATCACGGCATCCCCTGCACATGCTGGGAATAAATGAATGTAGCCTTCATTCAGGGTTAAGATGAGCAATCGTGGAAACTAGACCCTGACGCTGAGCATGCTGGGGATGTGGACCTGTGTGGTATGGAATACAGTACAATAATTAATGCTGTTTTGTTATTCAGATGTTGACCTGCACTATATGCCATCAAACATGCTGAACTTTTCTCAACGATTGGGAATGTAGAAGAAATACTAGGATAGTTCACGAACCCTAGGGTTAGAGGCAGTAGGTTCCAGCATTAACCAAATGATTCAGCAAGTTTCCTGCAGGGAGGGAAAGTAAACTAACACCTGGAGCCCAAATCCTCTGGAGCACCTTAGATATGTTCTCAACATAATTGGCCTACCATGACTATTCTACAAGATGATACATCAGATAATTGTTTTTTTCTAAGCATTTAGATGGGATTTGTGTGTGTGTTTTGCATGCATTGTGAATAGTCCAATTCATTTGAATTCAAGGTCAAATTATTAAAACTTCAGCATGTAAGAAACTCTTCCAGCTCAGTGCTAGAAAATGCAGTAAAAAGTAGAACTTCCATTCTCTGTTGTATCTATAGGGGAGGAGGTGAAAAGAAATTTGTCCCCTTGGGACATAGAAAACTAAAACTAATAATGATTCTCAACTCCTCAATACTAAAAAATGTTTTGAAAAGACGTTTTGACCTTATATATACTCTAGTTACATATGTCATGAGCCTTTAGAGGACGAGTATCCTGATTGAAAACAGCTGTACAGAGACTTCATCTCCTGATATGCTTTGATATGTCTGACCTCACCCATTTTCTTCACATATCATGCTGCTATGATAGGAAACCCTCGCCCACCTTCTCCACATATCATGCTGCTGCAGCTTCACAGGGGACTATTAGTCTTATAGGAAGAAGGCAGGACAAGTCAAACTCACCCGCAATAACCAAGTTAGAGTTGATAGGGTGAGAAAAAAAACTGTACAATTGTAGGCTCTAAATATTTTTGCCATCTTTTCACTAGTGTGGTATCCTGCAATATAGTTTGTTAGGTGTGGGTGAATCTAAGGTATTAAGGAGATGACACAGTTTTACAATTCAAAAGAAGCATGAAAAAGTATGTAAAATTTATCCAAACCAAAATTCTTAAGCTGAAAGCCAAAAACTAAAAGCAGGGCCAGCTCAACTATAATGCCAAAGAGACAACTGCTTTGGTTCATGTAACCACTTCCCACAATATACTTTATAAGTACAAATCAACCTTTTCTTTCAAAGAAACATGCATTGGTATAAAATTTAGTATGTATACAAAAAAAGGGTTTTTTTTGGAGAACAAGAGAAGTTCAGAGAAGCAGGACTTTCAAGGGCTTACTACAGTATAAAATCAGACAAGGCTAGACACACTCTATGATCTATATGGGCAGCTATACTCCCTACAATTTGGGATTTCTATCTTTTACATTTACATTCATCTTTATTTGGATGGTCTTTGTGAACTTTCACCTTCTCCTCTTGGATATATCTTTATTTGGATGGTCCTTTACTTCAGAAGTACTTAAGAGTGGCACTCATTTAATGACAGCCCAATAGTGCCAATAGTGCCCTGTGGTGCCTGGACTTCCAGCATCATCATCATCATGATCTCTGCTATTCATTCCTGAGGAAGCAGCTAATATTACTGGGAAATGCGCCGAATTAACAAACTCCCCCTCCACTGTGCAATTCCTCCACTGGAGGGGTGTTTTATTGTCTATGTAATATTGGGATCTATCAACCATAATAGCTATTTTGATGCTGACATGATTTTATTGTTATGTAATGTTTTAAACTGCTTGATTTTATGCTGTAGTAAGCCCTTGAAAATCCTGCTTCTCTGAACTTCTCTTGTTCCCCAAAATAACCCTTTTATGTCTTCTTTTGGGATGTGGCTTGAATTTTCGTTGGCTTGTTTGCCAAATATTTGGGGCTAACACCCTGATTCGTATGTATACTACAGAATATATAACTATATAATACAGAATTCTGTGCTTTCTGCTGAGTAGTGTAACCCACTGATGCTTTATCACCTTTCTTATATCAGTGTAATTCAGTTTTCTTTCAATTTACTGAACACAACATGCCCAGTTTGTAATGTGTATTGTCACAATATTTATTTACCAAGTTTGTTACTGATAAAGGAATACTATCTAATATAAGCACCTACAAATCTACATATGAAATATGTTCATGAAAATATAGGCACATTAATACCAAAAAAATCATTAGAATACCTTTGTGCTAAGCCATACAAAAATGTCTCTAAATGCATACTAAGTATACACAGCCTCAAGTTTACAAGATGCATCTCCTGGTGTTCCTGCAGATGAAAAGCTTATAACCAATCTTGTACGTTATGATAAAGTAAAGAAAACAGACCCACTAACAAAATAAACCTACCTGGGTAAAAGTAGCCGTTTTTTTATCTAAAGCAAGTTCAGTGTACAAAAACTCATTATGTTATGTTATAAAGAAACAAGCTAGCCTATGTACTAAAAAAGCTAAATTGCAGGCAAACAGCTAAATACACAGGTAAATGCAACTAAGTGAGCTGATGCACCAGCCCAAGAGTCTGTATATCTGTCTGCCCATTGCTTAGAATACACAACTGTTTCTCTTACAATTATGGAACGCAGTGGTGTCATCTCCTAACCCAAGCCTCCTTACTGGACATGTAAAGAGCACCAGAAGACAGATGAGATTACCTATTCGCCCACTCCTTCTGTTAGCTTGTTCCTTCTGTTAGTTTGTTCCTTCTGTTAGTTTGTTCCTTGCTAGTCCATCCCTTCTGTACAGAATATCAAGTCCCAATGCAAAGATTTATTTATTTGTTAATAAGCATGGAACTGTATGCGTCTTTTGTATCTGTCTGAATTGTAAATGTGCCCAATAACATCTATACAGTATAGCAAGTATGGAAATATGTTAGAATTATATTGTTTTTTGAATAGTAATTCTTCCACGCTAAATGCCATAGCCACCAACCGCAATAGAACACAGGAGGGTTTTGTTAGTATATTGGTATTTATAATATAAAAGGTAGCTAGCATAAACAGAAACATGAATAATAAAGAGTCTACCAAATCTCATACTGACCCTCGTATCGACCAAATGTAATTTAAAATTTTCTATAGAACATTGAGAACGGCAGATGATAAGAAAAATATTTTATTTGGGCAAGGACATTGCAGTCCTTTGTACAAAACATGGCTGTAAATAAACATCACATGGGGACTGGTAGAAGATGGATGCTTGTCCCTGTCAACAAAGCCCTGACTGACTGATAGGATGTTATCTTCACAGTGTACACAGCTGGCCATGAGATCACCACTAGGACAGATCCACGCGACAGTTGCTATGTCTGTGCCAAGGGCATCCTACCAAACAATTGAAAGTATTTTTTCCTGCAGACAACAACACCTAGCATGTATATTGATGGGCTTACTGGCCTAGTTGTTGGGTTGCTCTAAGAGTGCACTTTATTTCTTCAATTACTGCACAATGCCAATTGTTAAAAAATGTAATTATATGTGTCTTTTATGCTCTTTAAGTGGATTGCAATCTTTTCAAAATCTGCTACTAGAAACTACTTACAATGTTGTCAGTGGTATGCCATATTAAATAGTTGCTTTATTCACATTCCAACACAAGAAATTGAGGAAAGCATGACAGCATCTTGTTATGGTTTGTACTACAAGTACTTAAGTCACAAGACCCAAACACAATTCTTTCTACTTAGCAAGTCAGAATTCTGAAGTTCTTTTTAGGGTGCACTTTTATGACATAAGATTCTACCCCCTGGGATTAGGAACAGGCACATATTATGCACGGGGGAATATGCTGCCAGCAAGAAATGTATTTTTCACTTTCTCATGAACTCTTCTGTCAAGAGCCTGAAACTACCCAAGATGCACCATACACTGCTTGCCTAATCTGGAGCTGGGTTTCATGGCACTTTATCCCTTCAAAGTCACACTACATAAACCTTAATCCATCAAACTTCTTGCCGGTCCTTCCTCTCCTCATTCACTGGTGGTGTTACTTAGTCACTACTCATTATCAGGGAAACACTCATACATTTCTTAATTTATAAGTGCCACACTTTGCAGGAGGGAAGTACTGTGAGCCTAGAAGGAATATCCATATTGCTTTTAGCTCACAGAAAGTAGGGTACATGACGGCGCAGAAGAGGAAATACGCTCAATCGGTCAGAAAAACAATACTGGAATGGAGGATAGTATTGCAGTTAAAGCTGTTTTTTTATCTTTACATGGTAGGCCACTGAATGTTTTTTATAACGTGGAGTTGGGCTTTAGGCTCTGATAAAGTAAATTAGGCTGTTTTACATAACTTTCATTTTCGCTTTAGTAAAATAAGGCATCCATCACAGAAGCACAGTTGGAGACCAAAAAGGTAAAAAAGTACATGGCAACAATTCCAAAGCCCTGCGACAGAATGGGAGTTGAGTATAGCAGATTTTGATCTTTCATATGTGATGTGTGGAGGGGTAACAGAGGGTGCCTTCGACAGTTGAAAGAATATTTACTTTTGACACCTTGGCCTGGTTTTGACACCTTGGTTCTGTTTTTCATCATATTTCTACTATTATTATGGTATTATGGATACCTTAAAGCGGAACTAAAACCCAAACGTACATAAAAAAAAAATAAGTTTAGGCCATTCCTTTATTGTACCTGCCTGATACACTTTTAAATACACTCACCTGTCCCCAGTAAATTTTGTGTGGCAGTTCATTCAGTCCCGGCTGCCCAAATGATACAAATCTAGCAAAGCCTGGTATCATATAGGTAACAATCAGGCATGTATTTAATTGAAGAAAGGACATCTTTTGTTCATTCTGCAAAAATGAACCTGTCCGATTGCAATTTTTTTCCCCAGAACTATAGTTCTACTTTAAAACTATGACTAGACCAGGGATAGAAGAAATGACACAAAAATAATGGTATACATACCCACACAGATCTTTGAAAAATTCATCATTGTGTAGACAATAGGCCACTTTCTTTCCATACTTTTTGGTGTACTTTTTGTTGCTATGCATTTTCATACACTATTTACATAGCTGAAAGAATGTAGTGCAAAGACATGCACTGGGGATTTGTTAATATTAAACACTTCCCTCCTGGACTATATCTGCTATGAATAACTGCTACATGTAAGCCAATGTAATAAATGCATAAAACTTAACAGTTCCCTGTTCATGTGTCTGTCAGGGCGAGATGTCATTAAATAATAATGACTATTTAAACCACTGTGACATTTTCACAAATTCATTTGTCTCAATTTCTTAATTTTTTATGTACTGTAGGTAACTACAACAGTATTGCATTTAAATACAGCTTAGGAAAGTGTACATATAAACATGTACTTGGTATAGTCATAGACTTGCATCTTATTTGCTATTCAAATATCACCTTCAAAATTCACAGTGCATAAAAATATTCACCACTACCAATCACTGTTACTCCTGTTCTTGTCTGACTTTTGAAAATGTAAATGTTTGACTCTACATTTTAATAAATATGAAAATAGTGGCTTTTCATAAAGAATGTATTTAAGTATTACAACCGGAGATTTACACAAGGTTATACAGTTATGATGTCATAGTTACACGCTCCCATTCAACATTATGGGGTTAGGGTAGTCATACTAGACAGAAGAAATACTAATTCATTGTAGAATAATGAAAGTTTGATCACATCAATAAATTAATGTCTGGTAGCCCGACGCGTTTCACCTAATGGCTTCTTCACGGGGTACAGACGTGTAGCAATCGGTTACTGATGTTGAAGGATGCTGCGCTATGGGTAAGAAGCCCCTGGTCTTAACAGCCCTGAAAATGTATTATCCAAAATGATATTATTATATTATATTATTATAGTCAGAATGAACAGCAAGTTGGGTGAGGAGCTTTGCAAGTGACAATAGTAGCAGCAATAGTAACACATTGTATACACTTTTATCAACCACACCAAACACAAAGCTGTAACATGAAATTGTACATATTTGACAATCGGATAAAGGAAAAAAGGGCAAACTACTACTACAAACACTTTAGAACTGTAGATGCACACCAAGTCATAAATCCTATGTGAATGTCAATCTTTTACAGTCTTAAGTATCTGTTTCCCTTTAATGGTGCCAACCATTAATGCAGCATTTTCACTAAAGCCCACAAGTTTCTTTCTTACATGCCTGGAACAGTGCAATTCCAATTGTACTTCCCAGGTACTAGCTGTGCAGTTCCCAGGTACCCATCCCTGACAGAGAGTGCTATGCACATTTTTATGTACTTGTGCAGGACAATGAATAGGTGTATTTCATGCTGGCAGTACATTTACCGTTTAGGAACAAGTAGCTTTCCATGTTAACAAACCTATCACCATTTTCAAACACAAGCAGAACAATAAACATTTCAGTCCTTGGAACATGAAGACCTAATGGATCAGTTATAAAAAACAGGCTCAGAAAATGAACACAGAATGTTTAGTATTTTTAGTAGGACCACTTTCATTGTACCCTTTAAAGGAAACCTGTACTGAACCTGTATGAGGACTACAATTGCTGATCACTTCTTCTACAAACATCAGTTTCTTGGCTGTCTTGTTCATGCAGTGGTTTTGCTGGGTTGAATCCCACAGGAAAGTATGCAGAGGCTTTGAATTCACCATGACTTTCTTGAACTGAAATCTAATTGTTAATCAATGCCTACCAAACCAAACCAAAGACGATAGGGAAACTAGCACTATCACAGGCAAGTCAGTAATAACACATCTGATGGCTCCTAGCTCAGATATGTGGAGGACTATAGGAGTACAGCTATAGACTTCCCCAATTAAATGACAGTATTTGGTTACAGGGTCTACGTATTGAGACAATGGACTAAGTCACATTTTCCTCCAAACATTGAAATTCCATTGAATGTGGCATGTGAAGGAAAAAGAAGCCACGAGTGAGCACAGGGAAAGTAAGTCTATGGTGGTTGGGGGAACCCCTTTCCAGAAACAATGTTGCTCAGAGTGTGGAGGATTGGGGGAAATACAGAGAGACCTTCTCAAAAGGCACACAGACCATATTTAAAACATGACAAAAATCACAATGGCGCACAGATTTAAAAGCCTGTAACATGTCTTCACCCTCCCCTTCTCTATTCAAAACAAAATAACAATTAATGTGTACCCTAATTTAAAAATAAAAATTGACCCTTGCAGTTAGGGTTTGCCAATATTGTTTAAAGGCTCATTTCTGTCTAGTGGGAACATAAAGGGCCATTATACTTTCTCCTGGATGCACAATCAATCACCCCAAGTCTCACCACTCCATTGGATGGATGTAGGCTCCAGCATTCTTCCATTGTAAGTGAGGATGCCAAAGGTCTACCTACAACCTGGAGCATCGGAGAGAAGAGGATAACACTATCTCCTGAGAGAGTTAGGAATAAGGTAAAACTGTATTCCTATGTTCCCCCTAGACAAAAACAAGCAGTGCAGGGAAAGCCCCACTACAAGGATCAAAATTCAATTTACATAGAATTCAACTTAAACCAAGTCTCAAAATTTGTTGAGGACCTACATACATGATGATGACCAACATGTAGGCTGCCCAAAAATCAATGTACATCCATTCTACCACCAATTCTTACATACATCATGGCTTCCACAGAAATATTTATTCACCAAACCAAGTATTTCAGGCACTTTTATTACACAATGATTTGTTGTAGTTCTTACTTAGGAACTGGAAGCTGTCATAAGTTTATGAATTGCTAAAATACTGCAGTAAATTGTTTCCTCCAAACACTGCTGGACTGTGCTCTGATTACAGAAAAAAAGCTATAAATAAATAAAGGAAGCCAGAACTTTACTCACACGACAGTCTCTCTGTAGTGTTTTCATCAATGCAGTGTAGGTCTCGGGATCAAAATATATTCCCTCAGGCATATCTTGCATAAAATCCAGGTCTTTGTATGTTGGGGAGGATTTCTCCCGTTCCTTCCGAGATGCTCGCCGTTTATATGTGGAACCCTTGAGATCATATTTATAATGCATTTTTAGGGACCGTGGTAGTACATTGTTCATTACAACAAGTCGAATGTTTATTCCTCCAGACTGAAGACAATATAGTCCATAAAATTTGGGCAACAGTGTCCGGGGGTTTTGATTCAAGTTCTAAATTCAAATGCAAAGAAAATAAACCATCAATCAGACAGACAAAAACCTACAAGCACTAACAATAAAGATTTAGGAATACAATAAAAATATTATTAAGATCAAAGAGAGGGTGTGAAGGTATTCAAACTAAAGAAGCAAACTCCTTTTCAAGGTAATTTGTAGCGATATGTAAAAACACCATGTTAGTCACATGCTGTTAATAATGCCTACATGGTCACCTAATATAAAAAAATCCATGTCTTCCAACATAGCCATGAGCCAACATGAACCATGATACAGTGATTTTTAGCCCTCCATTATGCTTTGATGAACAGTTGACACCTGTCGTTGATCTTCTGGTCATAAGTCTCTTACTACAGGAACAATTGTAAAACCCCCTATATTGGCAGCCATGCACATAGAGCCAAATGGAAAGTATCAGGAAGAATAAATACGCAGATGAAGCAACAAACAAAAAATATACACTATATATATACCCTATCATCTTCCACCATGAATTTATGAAAATAATTTCTCTGATATACTCACTATATATATTATTTGTAAGTTAACTTACCATGTAATAGCCAGGAAGCAATTTTTGAAGAAACTCGGCCTCCTTGTGCTGTACAGTTTTGATGATAAATTCATCATCGCTGGTTACATAGAAGATGGAGCCGCTTGCACCTGGGTTGGACAGCTCAATTAAAGGCTGACTGCACAGTGAATACTTAAATAAAAAAGACAATAAAATCTGAGTTAGCATGAACACTGTTGTAAGGAAATCTTAAGAGCTGAAAGAAACAAGTAATCTAAAGATCGGACTTCCACATGATCAGAAACACACAAGAATTTACCACGTAGTGAGTACCCCTTGTACTATTCTTATCTATTCTATAGTATTGTATTGTATCTATTGTATTTTCTCTTGAAAACATTTTGTTTTATTTGATGATGCAGAAATATGAATGGCAATACCCTGGTAGAATAAAAAGTCCTGGTGCTTTTTGCTTTACAAACGAGATGCTATTTTCTATATTTGTATTCCTCTCACTGGCAACTCAAATTGTAAAGTTCTTTAAACAAAACACCTAACAATAACAATAAAAAATACAAAAAAAAAATAGACAGCTTGGAAACTAAAGCTTGGTCCTTTTAAATAACAACTGCAGAATTAGAAAAGTATATATGTGACCCACCAGTAACTATTCACACAGTGGCACTGATTTATTAAAGCTCTCCAAGAATAGAGAGGATACACTTTTATTAGTGATGCTGGGTGATCCAGCAAACCTGGAATGGATTTCTTGTCAGTTTGTTAGCAAATGTTTTTCAACCTGGACCAGATCCATTCCAGGGTTGCTCTGTCACTCAGCTTCACTGATGAAAGTGTATCCTCTCCAGTCTTAAAGAGTTATAATAAATCAGGCCCATTGTCTTTCTTTTTATAAATAGCATAAAAAATGTGGTAACTGGCATCTAACTGGTAGTCGGCAAGAAATATAACGTGTATGCACAGCATAAGCATGCAGTGTGGAGTACTTATAGCTCAGGCAAAAACCACAAGGTTTCCTGTGGTAGAGGATCAAAAATGTGCATTAGCCCTGAGTCTGTGTGAAATGTTTTTAGGCCAAGGATACAAGGTGCACACTCATATTATTTATGAAAATGAAATACATTAAAGTGTCAATTATATCACAAACGCTCTCAATTAGAATTTAATGAGAAAAAATACTTATGGGTATTTAGGTCTAATTATGTGTTTCCATGAAATAATTACCACAATCAATGGTTACAATTTAAATTTCTATTTTAATAAGACCAGGGATTTGCTTCAGCAGCTTTTAACCCATTTAGCTAAACAAGAATAACAGTAGTAAGATGTCTTAGTGTTGCTATGCTTTAGTACGCATCAATGCAGCTTGAATCCTGCTAAAGCCTACTATAGGACAGGCAATCAGCAAAAGGTAAACATTTCACCTGGGAAGTTCTCAATTGGTACATAACAGAATATTGTTAATTGTTATATTTTTAGACATTTTGTGGGGATGCTAAATGCACTTGTTAACTTAAATGTAGCTAATTGCCAATCAAAAAAATGTTACACACGGACCATACCCGCTGTTAGATACAGTACAGATGGGCACTGGCTGCTAGTTCTGCTATGGAATATTTATCAATGTAACTTAGGCACAGGGAATCATCCAAAAGACTTTTAATACAAGGCTTTATAATTTTTTTTCATTTTTTTAACTTATGATATAATAAACATTTTTCACATGATAATGCTGTCTGTGTTACCTTTTGGTGTAAGACAGAAAGTAAAAAAAGAAAATGCTGTGGATTTTTCTACCTTATTTATCCACACCTTCCTTTTTGCTTTGTTTCTACTTCAAAGGGTATCTAACCCCCCCCCCCCCCCCTTAAAAAAAAAATGTGAATGTGAATTTTTAAACTTGCCGATCGTTGGATGGTGTGGCTGCATTATGTTTATTTTTTCTCTATTGTTTCTACCTGCAAATGCAAATAATGCCCACAACACTTGCTGGTCCTTTATGACTAAACTAACTACTCCACTGTATCTATGGAGACAGTTATAGTTGTCATACAAGCTAGAACTTTACCATGTTCGCTTTTATCTCTGTTACATGGTAGTTGATAGTTAAATAAATACATCATTTAAATTTCTATCTTTACAACTTTTTTTTTAACTTGGCAGTTCTCAATTTTTATTCATATGTCATAGAATGACTATAGTGATTTGTCTGGAAAAGTTACCTTTTCAAAAATCAAATAAAATACTTACCAAGTAATCATCGGGTTTGATACCAAAAAGCTCTCTGAAGTACCGGAAAGCTAATGGAGCATAGGTCTTAAATCTGAAGTCAGGATAATGATGAGCTGGGGTTAAGTTGCTCCCTTCTCTGTGGCATAGGGGAGAAGGTGGAGAGATAAATAAAAAGAAATTAAACAGACGTAAGCCAACATTAACTTATTCATTTTTACATGTATTACTTATTATGAGAATAAATCTGAAAAATGCATTGTTATGGTATCTACTTTTTCAGCGCAATATAATCAATACTACATAAGATTTTCCAAAAATTCTCTTGGCATAATGTTCTAGCAGAAGCCCCACTAAGTACCCTAATGGGAAGATAATGTTCACCTGATATGACTGTTTCTTTGCCAGGATTGGGCAACAATCATTAAACATCTAAATACTTAAAGACATTAACAGATGTGGGTTTACTTTAGCTGATTTCTGCCAGACTGAGCAACAATTGCCATTCCTATTGATACTTATGGTAATAGTCCTAAGTTTGCTTTTCATGGCTACAGTCTCCCAATCAAGTAGATATGTCTGCACATTCTTACAGGTCACCCAGCTTTTTTCATAACATCATCATTTCCTATATAGTATTATAAAACTTTACCAGTTGAGCATCATGCTGATGCTACCATATCATGTATCACTCTATTAGAGGAGAGGGGATCCCCAATTTAATTGTGGTTTTTCAGGGTTGACTATGTCATGTACAGTATATGGAGGATCCCATCTCCAGAATTAAAGATGCATGGGCTAAGGTATACAGGTTGTGGTTTTATTGAGAGGTTTATTGACTTGCTGGAGTATAGACTCCTCCTGGACCTGGTTGAATTGTTTTTCTATTGACACTGTTTGAAGCTAGATTCACTGACCTCTCTTAATTTTTATCCCCTTCCATATTTATTTTGAATTGCTAAAAAAGGGAGCGCATTCCAAGAGCATAGCCACTTGACAGATCTTTACAAGCAACAGAAATCTGACGTCTGTATAGGGCTTTACGTTGGCTATTTATATCCTGGGAAATCCAACTGATGGGATTGTTTTCACCTTTTACATTATTGATCACATTATCCAGCATTGCACTAATTAGTGTTCCCACTCAGCATGCTCCTAGTTAGCGCACTGATAAAGCATTTAGTTTGAAGATCTAGAGATACATTTACAATGATGATACGTCTAATAAATGGAGAGTGTCCGTTATTTCATAGCCATAATAGCTAATATAGTGTTTCCTATAGCAGGTTTACACAAGTACCGGTAGGTTTTATGGTTCTGATAAGCATGCTTTATGTACCAGGAACGCAGTATTTCTGAAAGAATATAACATAGAACAACATGTCTCATACTATTTTAAATGTCCATTCTAATACATGTTTACTTAATATATTCTCTGACTTCTGACAACATGTTAGGGAAGTCAGAGGTTTACAATGTAACAAAACTCTTTTCTGACACTACTCTAAATCTTAAAAAGTGTACCACAACCCCGTTTTTGAAAAATGCATGTGAATAAAAAAAACATATAATCTGAGCAGCATGAGACACTGTAAGGCCCAGGTCAGTACCATTATTCTCCAGACACCCGTCCCCCAATCTATTGTCGCAGTCTTCCCCTATAGCAGCCCGGGCTCAGCCTTGGAGGACTGGTTGTGTCTCCCAGCACTCGGTTGCCCCCAGGACATGGTGCGCAAGGGATGGTGTCTGGAGATAGGCCATCAGACGACTAGGAGCCCACAAATACACAGTACAGAATTATCAGGAAATCCAGAAACAAGCCAAAGTCAAAAAACAGGGGATCAGTTGACCAAGGGAGGTACAAAGGGAAGGGCACAAGCAGAGTCGGGGTCACAAGCAAAGGTCAGTCCAGGCAGAGTTCAAACAGATTGTCAGGAACAGGCAAAGGTCAGTAACAGAGAACACCCAAAATCACTCTAGCACAGGTAAGCCCAGCAGATGCTCTAACGGGCCCTGGTGACTGGGAGCAGAGAGGCTTTAAAGTCCCAGCAGCCAATAGTCGTGGAGGACAGAGTCAGCAGCTGATCAGCCTCCAGAGTCCCCTTCAGCTGTTCCCAGCCCAACAAGGGATGCCAAAAATACATCAGGTTGCACAACTATAGGGAAGCAGAGGCTGCTGCTATCTTAGCTCTCCTGGCTGCTGCAAATGGCATTGCTGGATAGAACAAACAGGGGTTTATACTGCTATGGTGCATAGCATGGAGTCGCCGGACAGATGAGCATTTCCTAACAGACACATTGTATGTTTTTATTAAATGGCCCTAATTGTCTATGAAGTGCTCATATAACAAGATTGTGCAATACACAATAAACTATGACAATCAATCAGACTCAAAGATGAATTTAGATAGTTTGCTCCGGAGTCATGGCACTTTGCTACTTTGATTACAATAAAAGGGATTACAATGTTTCTGACATTTTGGGAAATACGACCTATATAACATATAAAATCCTCCAACTGATCGTTCTTGGTCACACTCCACAGTAAAGCAGTGGAAATAAACTTAGGGAGTCTACATGACAATTATGTACTACTGATATTTATTTTTATTATGCAAGTCACCTTGCTCCTGGCAAGACAAAGCTAAATTTTCCATTTGGCAATAGCTGGTGCTAAATAGCACAGTTTGTCTGCGTACCTCAAAGAACTCTGTGTTAGCTTAAACACAAAGTCTCCGTTTTTCAGCAGAACAAAGTGAGAGAGAATTCAGGCAAAGTTTTTAGGTATGGTAGCAGGAATGCTAATAACTTCTATAACAAAAAAAGTGGGAACTGAAAAAAGGGGTATTATAGGTAGCTTCTTTCTTTCTTTCCCCTTTAACTGGAATGATTTATGCTTTTCTATTGGTTACCCCAGGTAAATGTGGAGGGATAACCTTTTACCCAGAAGGACTTTACTTTGAAAAGTCTAATCTCAAAGCTGATTCTTTTACAGTTGCCATGTACAGGGATTGCTAGAGACATATGACAAGAGAAGGGAGCAGTAAAAACTTACAATAGGCTTTATGTGTAGGTACCTTTCAACGAGATAGCTAGGGAAATGGCAAGGTAACCGTAAGGTGAATGGTTTACTGAATGGGTGTTCAAAGTATCACACACCATTTGCTGAATCATGGCCAGGCATTAGAATTATTTACTTTATGTATCATCTCTAAATTACAAAAACAAATATAAAAATAAATAAATGCATATACACAATACTGTGACCACATTTTGTACAATACAAAAATTACATTCCAGCAAACCCGGAATGGATCTGGTCCAAAATTAAAACACATTTACTAACAGATAGAAAATTACTTTTAGGAAATCCATTCCAGGATTGCTGGATCACCCAGCTTCACTGATGAAAGCGTATCTGCTTCAGCCTTGGATAGCTTTAATAAATCAGGCCCATTGTGTCATATCAAGTCTGTTTACCCCACTCATTGTCTTGGCACAGCTTGGGCATTGCTGAAAAATGTCAAAACTTTGATTTGTACAACTCAAGTAAAATTTTTATTAATATTTAGTCTATAGTGGTAACTATTTAGTCTTTCACTACATAACATTACACAATTGTGATTACAGTGACAAAGGATGTTTAAATATAGATCTGTTTCGTGGTTGCACAGAGCGACCTGCTTGTTCTTAATATTTTCCATTGACAGCAATATCTCCTATTCTCTGTACATGGACAGCAGTAGTTTCAACATACACTACCCAAAAATACCAGATTTCAGGAGAAAGTTTCCTGGATGTCACACTGATCTAAAATCTTCAGTTCTTTCTGGGTCACTTCCCTGATATAAGCATACAGATCAGAAGGTCTAACTTTAGTCCAACATTTTCCGAATGCTTGTTCAAGGCCAGAGGCTGAAAAAGAGTTAAAAAAACAGCACTGCAACCAGGCAGCTAACATTTTTATAAAAGTCAGCAATGATAACCTTTAGGGTCTCTTAAGAAGTTTTCTGTTCAACTGAAAGTGACACATGATGAAGCCGAGGATCTTAATGTACATATTCATGATTACAACATGGTGACATTTTAGCAATGTGCTTACAATACTGCTGCAATTGGGGTTAGTAAAAAGAATGATCATGATGTTTGTAAAATATGTGTTACTGCATAAAAGATGTACCTGGGTAAAAAGACGCTCTCCACTACATAAAAGTCTTGCATAAGCACATCTCTGTCAGGTTTGGATGTGAGATTACCGACTGTGTAGTGTATTCCCAACTGGATTGTGTCCTTAATTGCCGATGATGCTGTCTGTAAAAAGAAGACAAATAAATACTAAAACATCTTTTTTTTCTCAGCATGTTAGCCATTTGTATTCTTTATAGTACACTCTATTTATAAAGCAGTGAATCCGGTGTTCACTGAATCATTCCCTGGTTTAGGCATATTTCAGGTCCATGTGTTTTATTGGCAGTAATTGATTGTCCACCTAGGAATATTTCAGTGAATGTCATCAGACTAACTGTAAATAGTCTATATAAGTTTCCGTCCACTGATATGTTTACTTTATCATGGAAAAGCCTGAAATGTCATTTCTGAGATCACTATATCTGGTTAGCTTTAAACTTCTTGGCAGAAAAAAAGTTCACATACAATAAATGATGTCCTCCAGTGTTCATTAACAGTTCAGTACAGAAAATGATTGCAGAAGTTAAATATGGGGAATCAATATATTTTTTAAAATGTCAACAGATATAAATCTAGTATGTAACTGATCAAAACTGTGAAACATCATGTTAGTCTATATAGTGCAGAAGGAAAAGTTTTTAAAGTGAATATGTACCAATAGGGAGATGGAGAGGAAAATATGGCCCTACCTATATAATTTAAAAAAGTTTTTTGCCAACCCCGTGATAATTCAAATATCAAGGAAGAAGAAAACAGACAGGGTTTTTTTTTTTTTGGAAATAGCAGTCAATTATGTTTTTTTCAAAATTCAGTGAATACAGTGATAACAACAATCAATTTATGGTGGGAGTGTGCAATCAAATAGCAGTCCTGGGTAAGGCAGCCCTAGGTGTTACAGTGATAGGAATATGCCCTACTTCCTAGACCGTTGATTGCCTGATTAAAAAGTTGCAACAGTTAAGAATTGGGCTTCATCAGGGGGTGCAAATAGAGCCTAGCAGCTCTGACACGCGGACCACGCCAATCAAGCCTCATACTTTTTTGATTGTGCTTTTTACCACTGACAGGCCCTGATGGGACCTGTCTCAGTAGGAATCACTTTGGAGCCATTTGGCTTCCATTTCACAAGTTAAATTGTGGCTCACGGCCTCTGCAAATGTCTCTTCTAGCAAGATTTTAATTCTCACATTAACAGCAGATCCACACGTTCTTCAACTAAGTATTGCTCTAACTTTCTCTATATACACCCCCTGATGAAGCCCAATGACGGAACCCGTTGGGCTGCTAGGACTGCTGTTTGATTGCACATGCTCCATTGTGACTTATGAACTGATTGTTGTTATCACTGTATTCACTGAATTTTGAAAAAAATATAATTGACTCCCATTGAAAGTGAATATAAAAAAGTCAATACTTGCAGGACAAAAAAAGCAGAATACCCTTAAATCCTCCCTTCACAGCAACAGATACTCACCTTTCTTTGCAGCCTTGTTGTTCCACCCAGCCACCAAAACGTAAGAAAAAGAGCCCCGAGTAAGGCTGCGTACACACATACAATTGTCGTCACTGGAAAGAACCTTTTATGATAATTTCCAGCGACAAAGAATGACACATAAACGAGCAAGCATTGTACACACAGCACCGGTCTGTTCTATAAAGAGGAGGAGAGAGAACCAGCAAACAACACCCCACTGTGCTTTTTTCCAATAAAATGTATCACAGTCGTTCTCCATGGGGTGTTCATAGATCCATCAGGATGACCGCTGTACACAAGCCAGATTCTTGCCTGACACAAGCATGACATTTCGTGTCATTTGACATTGTGTGTACATAGCCTATGGACAGAGGACGCTCATTGCTCCAATGAGCAGTGCAGGGTCAATTCCAGCTGATAGCCCTCCATATTTGTTCCCAGTGCCAAAAAGAAAGAGGAAGCAAAGGAAAGATGAGTATGTGCTGCTGTTAAAGAAAACAAGTAAACCTGTTGCTTGCCTTGTATTTTTCTAAAATACCTTTATCCTAGATCACACACTCAGTGAACTCAGTAAAACCATTACAGACATATATCAAATATTAATGTTTTGAACCAACTTTTATCCAAAATGTAAACATTTTACACCTAGATTCAATTAGAAAATGTGTGCAGCAATTTTACTCATAATTTATACATTTTTCAATTGAATCAACATTTCTAACTGAATTCCTGTCTCTGTTAGTGCAAAGACAGTTGTGCACACAAAAATAGGCAATTTTTTTTAAGCTGGGTGGCAAGAAATTGTAGGTGGGTGGTGGACCCTGTATTGTGACCCAACTCTTCAGTTAGCACCCAAAAACAGCTGCTAAAAGGGGCTGGGGGGAACACTGATAGGGTATAACTTGGCATGGCAATTTTTGGGTTCTTACTTTGCAAAGAAACATATATTATTACTGTGTAATCAAATAAAAGAGGTTCCTTGTGTGAAATGTACATTTATTATCCATAGCAAATGAATAACCCCTTTTGGAGTCTAACCTGTGTTGGAAAAAGGCATAAGCAATTTTCCTTCCTTCCATCATGATTTTACACTGTAATGGCTTGTAATGACCATCGTCCAGAAGGGCATTGTAGGCTACACAAGATGATTTAGTAATTAGGTAATAGGGACTTGATTTGTTTTCTATTGTCCAATAAAATAAATAAAAGAACAATTATGAAGACTTTTATGGAAAAAGAAGAGCAGATCAGCCTAAAAATAAAGCTGGCCATGTTTTAAGTGAAAGTGAATTAAACCTTGAGAAGATTATTGTACTAATCCTTCAAGTCTCATTTTAAAGTCAAGACATGCAATCTACTGTATCCTTCCTGGGGAAGTGTACTCCCAATAAACGAACAAGCTAATGAAAAATAAACAAGGCAGACAACATATATATACCCTTGGCTGCTTCTCATTACAACAGAATAAACCTAATCCTACAAATAAGGTTGTCTGCTATATAATTCAAACTGTCTCTGTAATACAGAGCTACATTGCTATTCGGTTTATTACATACACTTGTAAATATTATTAGTAATTATTACAGTTGTTATCACACTATTACCAATGTGAAGGAAATTAAGAACAGATTATTTTGTAACAAGATAATTACTGGTGACATTAAATCACCCATTACAGACATTATTTCCTAGAAAATAAATATATGCAGTGTGTGATTTAATGATTCTGTATTTCCTATTTGGGTAACTTAAAGTTCTGTTATAACTTGTTTTGGCTAACAGTGCAACAAGGCAACAGCTGTGCAGAATTGTAGGCAAAGGTGTTGTGTACATATGATACATGACTGTCGTCAAAAAGATGTACAATTATCTTGGGAGAAAACTGAGAGTGTGTACAATGGTCCCCCAATATAATTTAGTGATCTCCTCGCCAGATTGATAAGTGACTGAGCAGGGATGACCGCCGCCTCTTCCTATTAAGAAGAACACATCAGGGTGCCTCCTGCTCGGCCTACCTCTCACCTCTCGGAAGAACTGAACAGTGTTGTCTGTAAAATGCTCGTTCTATTGTCCCAGGAAACAATAAAAAAAGATTGTTTCCAATAACAGAAATGTAATCCCTGTAAGTAGTTTTAATCTTAAAACTTATTCATATGAAGTCCTGATGATCTTGGAACTGACCTGTACAGGTGTCCTTAAATTCTTTACAAGACTGACACCAAAGCTCATCCCTTCCCATTTAGATGCCACATCCTAGAATCTAAGTAGACAGTACAATCTCTGACCTATGAATCAAGTGATCGCTGAAAAATAACAGGTGGTGTATACCTTACAGCAGGGTTGTCCAAATCCAGTTTTCGAAGGCCAGGATCCACGCACTTTTTTGGTATCTCTTTAAAGGACAGCAGTAAACCTAATAGATGTGGTTTAGAAAAGTTTGAAAATGACTCTATTTACATGAAAATCCAGGCCTGTATGCATCTTTTAAGAACTGGAGTTGGACAGCGCTGCCTTAAAGTCTATGTAAACCCTAGCATTGTACTCTTAACAATGACACAAACAGATATGCCACCAATTTCAACTGAACTGACTAATCCAATCGATAAATGGTTCTCTTATTATAACGGTCAGATGCTAAATTAGATTCACTTTGGATCATTTGTTGGATCAAAAAAAGATTAAAAGTAAAAATCTGTCCATGTATTTGAGCCCTTATTTGTTACCTTTTTATCAATAATATACCAATGAAAACATTTTGAAAAAAACAAACTGTTGATTGTGTCAGAGATTCATAGCTGTTCTGTGCCCCCTATATCTTTTCAGTATCATCTCAAAGAGGCTATTTATTCTTTTTAGTGAACAACATGAATTACAGTATAATAAGGCTTTTTATTGTGGGGATCTGAGATAAGGAATGGTTGAGTAGCTCAGCAAGACTGGGAAGGGTGACAACACAGCTGTGTGTTGTCAGTTCACAACAGGGGATAAGAGCTGAGTGAACTTTAGGCAGACCAAGTGGTAATTATGTACTTGAAGGGTACATAGAAAAATATAAATGTATTGCACAGATGAACTTCATACTTGTTTTCAATATTTCAATGTCAGTTTGGGGAGAGGTGGAGCCCTGTGTATTGTCTAGGTCAGTGATTTCCAAGTGTGTCACAACAGCACCAAGCATTTGTTGCCACCTCATTGTCACTATAGTAAAGACTTTTGTTTGCTGTGTTGCTTTATTTCTATATAGTGCACTGGCCCAACATTACCTGTTCTCTGTGTTCGTCCCTGTTCCTCTTCATCAGCGTGGGAAACCAGTGTGGTCAGAACCAAGATAAGTTACCAGGAGAGGGATTACAGCCAGGGCATTGATTGCAGAGGTAGGATAGAGAAAGGTATAAATTATGTATTCTCCACTGCTCAGTGTTTACAAGGGAAATATCACAGAGGTCCTCCAGGATAGTGTAGTTAACTCTTTCTTACTAGAATATTTCACAGTCTCTGCACCAGAATAGCTTATAATGAAACACTCCCCAATTACACACATATTACAAATAATGATATTTACGTTCCAAAAGCCATTAGCTGTAAATCTACACATTTCAGGAGAAGGAGACTGTCGGGCTGCACATGAGACACTACATACAATAATGGACGGCTACGGCAGGAATAAATACTGCAAACTGAGTTGGGTATATTCAGCTCCTCTACCTTTGGTATAGATTTAGTATCTTCTAGAAAAACACATGCTTGAAGGAAATATTGTAAGTAAGCATTTCTAAAGCTAATATAGAAATTGACTTTCTACGGTGGTGTTGTTGTTGACCAAAGTAAAAAGTATTGGGCTCCACTTGATCAGAGATTTCCTTAACTGATTCACTGCAAGAAATGTTTGCAGAGAAAACGATTCTTGGGCTCTTTATGGCCACCATAAATGGTGGGTAAATTTAAATTAGGCGATAAGAAATGTGCAAAAACATCTCTGTCTACTTGTAGTTAGCCCCTGAAGGGACAAAGTAATCTTCCATTGGGCCTTGGCCCAATTACAACGGGGTTGTAATTGTATACATATATCTGATTTGGTGGTCAATAAAAAACGTTATATAAACTTTTTCTAACCCAATGTTTTTTTTTTCTATTTAACAATATTCACATAAATCATATCTCACTCAACTGCATGCCAAAAGCACATGCTTTTTTTTCATAATGTAACTTGGCAAGGATCTTCAAAGAATACAAATTCCCAGCATAGGAAATCTATTCTCTTTTATCCATGGGAACAATCTGTTCCAAACCTTTGCTTAAAGCTGAATTTCGGGCAAGCAGCTAAATAGACAACTGAAATATTTATCTGAGAACTATTTTACCAGGCAAAATATTTGTTATTGTATACAGCCCATTTTGTAATGCAGGCATTCCTGTCAGACAGCACAACCAGATTCTATTGCTATGCCAAAACAGATCAGTAAATAACAACATTTGACCCTGATGACATTTTTCTGTCAGGACGTACAATGCTTCGGAGCCTAATGCTGATCAGTTCTCTTTTTAATTCCCTTTCACAGCAGCTACACCACCCGATCTCGCACCTGCGCAGTGCGAGTTTGGGTGACGGAGCAAGAAGACTGGAAGAGAAGGCAGAAGATGGCACTTCCTCCGAGCTGGGACAAAGAGGAATCCCAGGATGACATGGTACCAGATCGCAAGATGGACCAGCACCATCAGTGGATCTGCGGGGTTAAAGGATAAATGTAATGTTTTTTTTTTTTTAGTTTACTTCGGCTTTAAGATGGACATTTTATTCCTTTTTCTTTTGAATATTAACAATAATTATTTACTTTTTTGATGCATAACACCCACTGAAAACTAGTAGGAAGTACAGTCTACTTGTTTATCAGTGAAGTAACTTATCTAGATATGGTTACCAGTAAGTCCCTTTTGACGGTAATCTGGTGATCTAAAAATTCCAGCTTGGGACACAAAAGAGGTATTCCTAAACGTACCTACTAAAGGCTATTGGTGTCCCTAATATACCAAAAACATAATGTAAAAGGAAATAAAAATGAGCTGGAGAGATTGAGATATGAATTAGGTTATATGAAGCAGAACACATATAAATATACTGTATACAGAATTGCTTAAACACTCAAATGTTTCACGCAGCTGCAGTGTTTGTTGGATTGCATCAAAAACTTACAGATTAGTTTTACATGTTGCTTTTTCATTACACTCTGCAACCCCCATTTTTCTGTAAACTATAGTGTCACACATAGCTATTAACTTTCCCGATAGCTTTCAGTTCTAAAGAACAGCATGTAGAGATTCTAATTTCTTGTTTACAACTTGTAGCAGTCCCATCGTCCCTCCTAACACTGTTTTATGTTGAAAATGAAAAGAGATTTTGCTTACTAAAGAGGTAATTAATGGTTATATGTTGCCAAGCCTGAAATTACTTATGAGAATATTTTCTCACTGTTTTATGTTGAATTAAGTGTGCAAAACAGAATTAAAGCTGTGTAAAACTCATACATACCATGATTAACACACTCAAGGGATTACAACTTTATTCAGCTTATGGTTTGATACAGGGACATGGCTAACTGTTCACAAGATTCTATAACTCTCATGTGCTAATTTAAAAACAATAAAATAAAATTAATATTAGAATCCATGAAAATTCTATATGGGTACCAGATTCTGGAGATTACCTAGAGGGTAAAACATCAAAATGGGTATGTAGGAAATTAGAAATACAGTTTAATTCAAATAAGACCAAACAGCTGGTATTATAAAGAGTAACAGATGTTATGGTTGGCTTTTCTAACCTTATAGAACCAGAGGAACTTGAACATGTCATATGTCATTAAAGCTTTAGAGAGGGAGCATCAACATTTTACACACTTAACTGTTGTAATTTATGAGCAAATACATTTTTTTGCCAAAAAAACTTGGTCAGGTATTCAACAATTAAAAATAGAACAGTCAGAGGGCTTGATAAGCTATATCCCAGAAAACCTTCTTATAAAAATATAGGAAGATAGAAGAAAAGGATTTGTTCCTTTTTTGGGAATTAAACGCCTTGATAAGCATGATGATAGATCTGGGGAGTTTTTTTTTCATTCCCCGGCAGAGAAAACACTGTATGCGTAGAAAAAAGAATAAGGTCCATTTAGTATGGAGACATTTTTTACATTAGTGTGTACAGTACAGTACATTAGGTTGATGGTCATTAGTAGGAATCTTACATTGCTGGCCAGTGAGAAGAATTCCACCATTACAGATAGCAAAAAAGATCATTGGTGTCAGTGGTAACTGATTTGAGAGTCACAAAAATGGTTATCTTTAAGGAACTTAAATGAATAACATTCTATTAGGTGAACAGTCTTTGAATAATGATTGCATTTCTGCCTTTGACAAGTGATGATTGCATCTTTGCCTTTGACAGCTATTTTGGTAAAGCAGATTACATTCTACTGTAAACAGGAGATGAGGAAGTTATTATTAATATTATTAACTAGTATTTCTATACCACCAACATACTACACAGCGCTTTACAATGTCCACAGTCCTGTCACTAGATGTCCCTCAAAGGAACTCACAATCTAATGTCCTTACTATTGTCATATGTCATTACTACAGTCCAAAGTCAATGTTTTTGGAATGTGGGAGGAAACCGGCATAGCTGGAGCAAACACAGAGAAAACATGCAAACTCCATGCAGATAGTGGCCTGGCTGCTTTAAGTTTTTGTACTCTACAGATCATAAGTGTTCTATGCACTGCTAGACTGAAAAAGTCACAGCATTTCTAAAGTTATGGAATAATTCCTAAGGGGATTATACTGAACCTTGTAGGTCACTTTAGGTTAATAAACAGCTGGATGCCAATCTATTAAGTAATATTATTTAGGAAATATGACATTTGTACTTATATTAGACTCTTGGAAATATATATATAAAACACTATTTTCCAAAGCTTGCAGAGAATTTCACAACCCAGCATTCCAATGTAAATGGGAAGGCTCTGGCAAGTCTACACCAGTGGAAAATGTTTATCAGTTGAAATATTAAAAGTCACTTTAATTTAGCTTTTTTTAGTAAAGGTTGCTGTATAACAAATTGAAAGGTCACAAAGAGCATTCTGTCTTTCAAATAGTGAGCACCACTGTGTGTTTCTACACTCTTTAAGTAATGCTCTGCTCAGACATACTTAGCACAATAATTACATTCCCAAAGGCTTTTTATGACAGTGCCACTATGTTTTGCATGAGGTTTGTCTTCCCTGAGGAAAATGCTTTTACATACTGCATCCAGTGTAATTGCTAACATATTTTGATTATCAACTAATGACATGAAGGACCTTAATATTTCTTAATTTTCCTACACTTATTAAATGTCACCTAACATGGATATTAAAGTTTATCCCTATTATGACAGCTGTGGAATAATGTATGAATGTATACCTAACCCAAGTTATCTAAACCCAACAACAAAAACGATAAAAAATACCAGCTTAATAGCCCTTTTATATGGCGATTGCAATAGTTTTCTTTGTTTCACGCTTAAAACATTTGCAAGTACAGAAAATACCTGCTGATTGAGATTTTAACAAATGATTCATATTCATGTTTGAGTTCAACAAATGGTACATTCTTTGTAAGGTATTGTAAGCAAATTATGTAGCCTCCACCTTTTATGCAAAAAAAAAAAAAAAAAAGGTTAAGAGAGAAGGACATGTCTGTAGTCAGGCCAGAAGCCTAGGGTGACAACATTGTTTCTCCATGGATATAGGGGAGTGTGTGTTGTAACCTTAGGTTTGGAAGTGTATTATTGGCAGCATCACCAGATAAAGAAGAAAAATATAAGAAGAAAAAAAAAAGCAGCCACAGCATCTAAAAACTCGTAAAATGCATTATATTATATCCTGGGGGCTTTAGCTATGATTTAATGCTTGATAAAATCAACCAAAATAGTGGCTGCTTACATCGCCTAGGCACCTAACGTGATAAAAAAGCTCCTATATTCAATGTACCTGAGCAAACTTCCTGCCACCAGCCTCCCCCTAGTTTTCTCTCACCCATCTATTAGCAAACTTTTTAAAAAAAAGCCTTAGCTAAAACATGTTTTACAACTTTACAGACCAGGGAAGTATCAGACCTTTGGTCAGGTTTTAACTGGTGCTCTTTTTGGGGAGGTTTCATCTTGCTATTTGTCATGGTGACCTTTGTCTCCTAGATAGTAAGGATGGGCAAATCTGATTGTCACTGGTTTAGGGAAGTCTTCCCATGGGGATTTGTATTCTAATGACAATGATCACCAAACGTTGGATATCCACTCAGTTCCTAAAACATATCTGGACAGATAATGTAAATAAATCTACCCTTTGGGGACACAGCAAAACAGCTCTTGATGTAAATGTTTCTGTATAACATCTTTTTCTCATTGCTATACAGTAGCTGTTTACAAAACAAGGGAAAAAATACAAGCAAACGCAGAGATGTTGTTTATAGTGATCAAATTATTTATTTCCTATCAAATAAAGATATGGGTGAAATAAAAGATGTTGGCCATTTAAAACTTCAGCTTTCCAGTTTCTCTGAATTAACATATCCACACAAAACTGTCTTTTCTTTGTATGTTGCTCCATTTTATAACAACAGTAACATGTTTAATAAAAAGTATGTTTCCTATGATTTTAGTGATATACTGCTGAGTTTTATAACCTTTTGTTAAGTATATATATATATATATATATATATATATTTAAAAAAAGTATGCTTATTGTGTAATGTCTTGCATTTAAATTGGGGCCAATTATTTTTAAAGACTTTGCAAAGTTAACACACCACAAGAAGCATACTTATTTTAAAAGAAGTTACAGATATTTTTAGTAAAGTCCAAAATACATTTCTACTCACATTCACATGTGCTAAAAACAGGGACCTAAACTTCGTACAGACGCAATATTTTCAGGCGATGAACACATGATCATCTCAGGTTAACATCTGGAATCTGTACATCACAAAGTCATTTAGTGATCTATTTACATTGTACTAAATGCTTTCAGTGTCTTCTTACCTTGCTGCACTTGGCATACATTTTAAACCTTATTGATAACTGTAAATCCAAAAAAAGTTAAACTAAATGCTCTAATCTTATTCAAAGTATATCATCAAAAGTACAAAGCCACATTCATTAGTATTTCTGTTAGAAAAAAAAAGCATAGTCAAATCTAAAAAAAAGCATTGTTACAACCAAATAAGAATTAAACTGCATGCTGTACGGTACGCTGATAACTGATGCTTTATACTGCATACCTTTTTGTAGGTTTTCTCTCCACTTGTTTTTTCCGCTGTTGCACTTCCATTTTCAGTTGCTGTAGACATCTGCACAGAGAAAGAGTTTCCAGTTACCTGGCTAAACAGTTACAGATACAGATTTCATGCTTAGCTAGTCGCCTGCATTCCCACCTTCATTGTTCTGAACCATCCCATTACAGCGAGGTCCTGGATTCCATGAACGAGGCAGCTTATTACGGGCAAAGCTTTTCTGCTTAGAGTATACAATGCTTTCCGCAGCTTTGGCTGAGATTTCATAACAATTAAACTGCTTAGAATGTGACCCCAAATCTCCTCAGTTCTCTGTTTTTTGGCTCAGTTTAAAAGGGGAAGAAACCCGAAGGGATTTATTCATTTCAATATGTTACAATGAGGACAGTGCATGCTGAAACATTACACTAATGCTTCTTTTGGCTGTGCACTGTGCTTCAACACCATTTCAAATGACATGCGTTCGAAAACCACAGGCTTATAAGGGATCTGATGTGCTCAATTTACACTAAAAAAGACAACTCTGCAAAAAAAACTAGCAGTCAAGTTCTTGAAACTTGACTCTACAGCCCACATGTGCAGAAAGCACAGCGACTACTTGTACCAAGGAACAAAAAGAACTACCTTTACTCAGTTGTACAGTAAGTCATCTGGAGCTGAGGTGAATGAGTTCTCTGTTCATTTATGCAGTTCGTTCCAAGACTCTGCAAAAAAACATAAAAAGTATATAAAATAAACAACTAATTTTAAACCTGTTTAAAATATGCCTGAAACATAAATAAATATTAAAAAATATATACAGTGTATTTATGCATTTAATAAAACAAGCAAAACACATGCATGATATGATGAAAAACATTTCACGATGTTTCTCAAATTATAACTACATTTAAACATTTGGGCAGCTGAAGACAACATCATCTTTCCTATTCATCAGTGCTTAGGTTGGCAAATTTCAAACTAAACTCTGCTGTTCTTCATTGCCAAATCAGAGCCTGTTGGTATACTAAATATTATATAAGAAAGTTTTAATATAAAAAAATAAATTGTTTTCAAGTACAGCCAGAATTTCATGACACGTTTACTACAGTGCCTTCCAAGAGCACGAGCATCCAGGGGGCTGACCGGAGAACCTATATTCAATTTAATAAGACATTAAAATACTGTCTAACTGATGACAACAGTTTAAGCATAATAACCTGATGATCTGAAAGCTGTTAAGGTTATACATAAGGTAATACAGACTGGAAAAGGGAGGACCTGGTGATCCAGCAAATAAAAATTAGGCCACACATACACAAACAACAATTTGCAAACAAACAACAAAATTTCCTTGCCTCATCCAAACTTCTATGCCACATGATGGAGCACAACTGGATACAGCAAGGAAGAAAAAAAGAAAAGCAGTAGGGCAGTTGCTGTGCAACACGAAACTGCTGCTGAGATACAACCCAGTAATCTGATTTAGTGATCAACAAAAGATGAATTCTGCTTCTAGAACAGTCAATTGAATCAAGTGTTAGACCGACTGAAAATAACAAATACATAATTCGATACCAAAAGCTTTAGAATGAAAACAAAGGGAAAGCCAAGTTCAAGAAGCTATTTAAGGGGCTCCTGCAATAACAATCATTCATCTCATAGGACCTTTACACAGAGCTGGCTTTTCTGTACCCGGTTATAAAGCAATCCTAAAGATAATGATACAGATCATGCAGGAACCAATTATATTTTATCTCTCATCAAATAAATGTAGTCGACTTAATGACAAATAATGTCTGATAAGATGCAGTTTTTGTGATTTACAAAAATGATAAATTCACATACTAAAAAAGTACATAGTGGAAATCTTAAACTACTGCTCATAACGAGAAGGAAAGGGGGCAAATGAATAGTTCTTTATAAATAAATTAACTCTTGGGGAAACAACAAACAACCTTTATATCCTTTAGGAAATGATACGGTTATTAAATAAATGTCAGAAGGAAATCTTATGAAACAGCGCTTGGTTATGACACATTGTGGGAAAATGTCAAGATATTAAATTATATAGAAGTTTTACAAATGCTTTCTTGATTAACAGGTAAGGTGTATTACGGGGTAAAGGTTATGTAAAGCAAGGTGACGTCTGCACGTCACCTGTAGCTTTACAGACACCACACCTGCATGGAAATGTCAGGGCGTGAGCTATTCCAGGTACTGGATAAAGCTTTCAGAGACAGCAGTGCCGATAGACACATCGATTTTACCTAGCCGTGTCATCATTTCTACTACAAACATCTTCAGCTTTTCATAGGAAGGGTCAACATGGGAACAATTCTAAATTTTTCACTAACTGTATTGTTTGCTTTATGTATTTATTAGCGTATAAACTTATAAGGTACACTATGTGTATTTTTCCGATCAGCAGAGATTTCTGAACTTCTCATCCAATGTCTGATGTGTTTAAATGATAAACAACTAGAATTCTTCACACCTAAATGTATCAAAGTGTCATTTGTAGTAAATTCCTTACTTCCAACTCAAGCCTGTCTTGTATGGTAAAATCTGATCAAGCATATAAATATTAGATCACACAGTACTCACTGAAGGATAACCTCCCTGCCACAGGTGTATAATGTAATACATTATATTGAATGGTATGTAAATGATATACCGGTATCAGCAAATTGTAAACTGAATAGACCTTCTAATTAGACCTGTTTGTATCCCCAACATGCCCTTTACATGATCACTTTCACTACTTTTAAAATAGATGGATGAATTTAAATTGGAACTAAACCTTCGTTACTCACTTGTCCCCATTCCATCACAGGCACCTGCCATCTTCTTTCTTATCATAATGTACAGGATCTTCGGGCATCTTGATTGGCCAGGATGGGATGACATACACTACGCATTTGTCAGGTACCCGGAACAATCAAGTAGGTAGGAAGGATTATTGCAGAAAGGTATATCGGCCGATCAATGATTTCTAAAAGTTCTGCTTCAACAAAATTTCTTTGGGAATTAAATATTTACTTAATATTGAAAAAAGTCCAAAGCTATAAACAGACACTGGACCATTGTCACTAGAAATGATCATGACTGTTTCTAGCAACAATAGGTATGACCAAGAACTGACAGCCATGTTTGTTCTATAAAGAGGGGAGGACAAACAGGAGGTGCCCTGCTGTGTCCTCTCCATAGGTAACAGCAGAATTGCTTAGTTGTCTTTCACTTGGTGATCCAACAGGTTGTTTCACTAAGCAACTTCAGGGGACAGCTGTATGGACTACAGATTTTCGAATGAAACCATTACAAATGTTTGTATCTAGGATTTGTATGTAGCCTAATACTACTTCTACTGTATTTAAGAAGAGAAAGTCAGTCCCACCCTGTCTTACCATATATTGTGCTGTCAGTGCTAACACTGTGAATGTTTCTGGAAGGATCAAACCTTGTATACACAAAACTAGTGACACAATGACATATGAAACTCGTGGTTACTATGACACAATACTTCAGCTGGTAAATATTCTTGTGTGACTCCAGCAACCATATTTACATGTAGAAAGTACATACCGGTCAGACAGAATATTTACCGTTTCAACTTCCCCAAGCATCCCACTAAGTTGCTCTGATTTACTATCTCACATGCTTGCTCTATTCCTAACGCACCTCAAGCTGAAGCTGTTTTATAGGTTTGAGACAGACAGGTCAAGTTTTAGTACTTCTATTAGGTTGTTATTGCTGTCTCTTGAGGAGAGTTCTTTTACTTCCAGGAACAAAGCTATAATAGTGGGAACAAATCAATGGTAACTTAGAATTACAGGCTGACAACAGTTTTAGTTTTCCTTTAATTTGTAAAAGAATGTTTCTATTGCCGGTATACTTTTACTTTCTGTCCTGGTGAGCAGTGGTACTGGTGAAAGAAGGAAAGGAAAGTTTCCCAATGGGGCCACAGAGAACAAATAAAAACTGACACGTTTTAACCCTTTTCTGATATACCCTTAACTTAAAATGTGGTTAGTTCAGACATAACTAATCACAAAAAAAAAATAATATATTAATTTTTACTAGTACTTAAGATGTGGTGGTTGCATTTCTTTTGATCTTGCTAGAAATGAAGGACCTTTGTCTCCTCCTGTGACCTGCACTGGACACAAAATTATGTCCAATGTATTATCTAAACTACTAATATATTCAGCCACTGTCATGGTGGTGAACAAAGGTTGACATATTAGTCCAGCCTGAGTGATAACCATAGCTGCCTCGATATAATCTCTGAAGAAGGAAACTTAGTCACCAAGGGTCCGGATGTGGTATTCTTGTAGGCCACCTGCAATAACAGACTTGTAAAATGTAAAGCTCAATGCAGCCACCATATCTAAGAACCTGTAAGTCATAACATATTACATTTTACCAGTCACCATTACCACGCTATGAACATATTTCCCCTCCTCTGCTTCTTACTAATGGTCCAAAGCTGTAGTAACAAATTAGATTTTTTCTGATGTGTCCCACAATAGATTTCCTGGAAAGGTGGAGTCGGTCTTTACCACTAATAACATAGAAGAGTGATATCATTAATGTCATATGGCTTATAGAGAACGTGTTCCATGGAATCGAAAGCCGGCAATGTAGATAAGCACTAGCATTATTTCCTAACACAGTGGGACCATATTTCCAGTTTATTAGTATTGTGCAGTCAGCAGGACAGCTGCTGTCAAAAGTTCACATAAACTTCCTGTGTGAACCACAAAAGCATCTGTTTTCGTTTTCATTGTACAGTCAGATAATGCTTCACTCCATTCTCTGCGTCCTTCCCCTATACTTCATTACAATCTCATATCCTTGGCATGTACCCTAAGGAATCAGAACTGTGCAGAGAATGGAACATCTCTACGCAGATATTACCAACAAATGTACTGCAGTTTAAACCTGGAATAGCCAAAGTTACAAAAGAGAGTGGCCTGACCAAGCACCCTGATTATCCCCACAATACTCACCATCGACTCTGTTGTCATACAGTTCTCTGTCATATTCAAGGCAACAAAAGCTCAGATTTTGCAAACTTTGACCATACAGACGAGTTTCATGCTGGAGTAATTAGTGAGGATATGAAACAGCCAGCAGTCTCCAGTCAACTGTGTCACCTGTAGCACCAAGACTGCGCAAGTACAAAGTCTAACTGCTGATATAATCAGAGTACTGTGAGGAATTCAGTATTGGAAGACATATGGTATATCTTCATATGGTATTTCATTCTATTGGGTAATGATAATCATGAATAGACCACTTGTTCTGCAAAATAATATATAAATATGCACAAAAAACAAACACACAAATGAAACATATTATATAGTTTATATAGCACATGCAGTCTAGTTGCTCACATCAGGACCCAAGGACCAAATGCATACTGGGACTACATCTGACTTTTCCATTATGTAATTAGTAGGTCAGATTTATGTATCCTTAAGGTTATTTTTCAAACTACTTACTAACACACTAATCTAACCTAATTATTGCAGCCGTCACTTGGTATGCAAAATGTTCTGAATCAATCCTCCGATGAATCATAACAAAGTGGATGTGATGTATTACAAATGAGATATCAGGCCCAATTTAGTGCTGTTTTATCTCATGTAGAAACTATTAATATTCTAAAGCAAACACTGAAAGGACTGCTTCCTTCATACATGGTACTATTCTAAAAACTGGGGTCAAACTTTCTTTGAATCTTTGAAGCAAGTTTGAAGTCCTGCTATTAGGTAGTTCCAGGGCAGACAGCAATATAAACCTAACAGAGATTATAACCATTTTTTAATATACCTTGACACTGACAAATTAGGAGGTTTCTTTTTTTTCACAAACATGATCTACAGTAATTTTGTTAAAAACTTGCCGCAATAGACAGTTAAGGGGAACTCAGCTTTGAATGATGAAATAGGAAAGTCAGTTATAAAAAGCTATTACACAATGATTTCTGTAGAAACACACAACGTAGCACATAACATTATATGGTAATATTAGAAACAAATCATTGATTAAATTCAGTGGCCCTGTGCATTGTACATGAAGTGTTGGTCTGGAAATCCCACTTCCTAAACAAAATACTTTCACCTTTCTTTCACTCCTTTATCACTTTGTTTAAATACTGGGAGCACCTGTGATATTTTTAGATATAGATGAGCATGTGGCTCATGTTCCTTCTACCATGTAACAATACTGGCCCAGCACTGACACATGGGCTCAGGGAGTGTAATCAATGGCTGGTACTTCAGAATTTGACAGATTTGTGGCTGATTTTAGCGTTATATTCACTATTTTTTACAAGGGAAAAGCCTACCTTGGCTAGAGAAGTCTGTACTGGAAGCAAGTCAACTGGAAAAAACCAAGCTACCAACATGTACAGGGTCTACCTCACTTTGTAAATGTTTGATTTTTGTGTAGGGAAAGTAACACACCTCATTCCTTGCTCTCCTCAGCAGCTGAAATGCTCCTCTTTCTCTGACGTTTGCCATCCTTAATTATGCTATGTACACACGTGCAATAATTGTCGTTGGAAAGAATCTTTCACGACTGCAGAATGCATGAACGATGCATTACCATTCTGTTCTATGAGAGGGGAGAATGACCGAGTGTCATTGTCGTTCGGACGATGGATGACAAGCGCTGTACACACGCAAGATTCTCATCCGATGTCGGCCCTAAGCCGATTATTGGACGAGAACTATTGCACGTGTGTACGTAGCCTCACAAAGGTAGGGGATTTGGTCTGGCATTGTTGAGGAAGGTGTCAGCACTTATGACCACAAAATAAACCCTTTTAGCGTGGAAAAGCTCCACTGCAAGGGTAGTTTTTTATTGTTCTTCAAGTTAAGTAATAAGTCTACAAAGTCATAAAGTTACTAGTAACTAGGAACTAGTAAAAAAACTCAGGAGGATTAGTTGAAAGAGGAAAAGCTCTTTAATGTCTGTAAACTGAATTTGCTTTATGAATCACTGTTCCAGTTGCACAGAGGCAGTTGAGATGTGCAAAAAGTTTTTTTTTCTGAATAACAAAGGCAATGAGCCTGATTGATCAAACTTGAACTTGTTCTGTGGCACCATCTTAAAAATTGTCCTAGCCATCTAAATCTAGATTTGACTAACACCTTTTAGAGTAAAAAAAAAACTGGATTCATCTTTTTCTTCCAAGACATTATACTCATTGGGCCTGATTTATCAAAGCTCTCCAAGGCTGGAGAGGATACACTTTTATGAGAGAAGCTGCGTGATCAAGCAAACATGGAATGGATCCAGGTCCAGGATTCAAAACCTTTGCTACCAAATTGCCATTCTAAATTGCCATTCTAGGTTTGCTGGATCACCAAGCTTCACTGATGAAAGTGTATCCTCTCTAGCCTTGGAGAGCTTCAATAAATCAGGCCCATTGACATAACTGTGTGAATGCTAGTGACTAAAACGTAATTAAAGCATACACTTTATGCCAAGACTGTAGAAGATAGACTACCATAGGAGGACCTGGGGTGATCCAGCAAACCTGGCGGTTATGTGTATCTTTATTGCTTTCTTCCTGATCCAGAACAAAATTACAGATAAGTTACAGCATTCTTGTTTCAAGTCTGTGACTTAAAAGTAGAATTAAGCTACGTACACACTTCCAATTATTATCGTCGGAAAACGAACGACGAACGTTCCTGCACGATATATATGAACGATCGTATAGCACCGATCCTGCACATAGAGGTAACGACACGATCGTTCGTAGATATTGTACACACAATAGATACGATCGTTTAAGCGATAGAGGAACTATGTGCACGACAGGAAAGTGAACGGACGTTCGTTCATCACGCATGCTCTGACCATGGACGATCAACGAACGACCGTACACACGAACGATGTTCAACGATCGTCGCCCAATCCGATCCGCCGGTCCGGTCGTTCGTTTCCAACAATTTTCCTCGTTCGTCGGCGTCGTTGGTTACTTTTTTACCAACGATTTTTTGCCCAATCGATCGTTCGTCGTTCGATTGGAACGATAAAAATTGGAAGTGTGTACGCACCTTAACTGTTATAGTGGCTCTATTGTATTTACATTTATAAAGTAATAAGGAATTTGCTTTTATAAAGCAATGGTCTATGGGTAAACATTCAACAATTGCCTTCAGCTTATGATTATCTCTCCCTTTAATTATAGGTAATTTCTGGTGATGTTTTAGTGCTGGGTGGAAACCTAAGCTTTAATGACCTCTAGAACAACAGAGCTAAGATCTATTAGCTGATAATTCTGATTTAAGGAAGTCACTATCCTAATTCTCTAGTGGCTGTATTTGGCAGCTGGATGGTGTCTGCGTGTCTGCCCAGCAATTCAATAAGTCTCAGTACTATGACTGCTATAAAACCTACCTAATACCAGCCTACTAAATGTTTTCTTATCCTGTTTGGATATCCCTTGGTTTTATTTAAAATCCTGCTGTGTATTGATGTGAACTACACTTTTAAAAGTGCAGCATACATTTTATTTACAGCAATGGAGTGAATTAGGATGCCTATTCGAATGATAGTGGTGGGCATGGTAAAACCTGTACAAAGCCGTAATGTGAAGGGACCCTTAATGCTTATGGGGTATACATGCAGTGTTCTCCCCAGTTCCTTTTAACCGGGTGCACCACCCAGCACTTTTCGGCAACCACCCGGCTGTTTTTGGGTGGTTACTGATGAGTTGGGTCATTATTCGGGGCTTCCACCCGCCTACAGTTTCCTCCCACCCAGCTTAAATAAATTTCTGGGTTGAGCACTGACATGGTTTCAAAAATTATATACATTGAAATATCGCTGCTACTACTTAGCACATAATAACACTCCAGTTGTGGTATTCACTGATACAGATGGACGCACACTGGCTACCAAATTTACAGCCTACTGTAATCAATCCTTAGCCTCCACTAGACTGTAAGCTCTTCGGGGCAGGGTCCTCTCCTCCTGTTTTACTGTCTTTATTAGTCTGTCAGTTGCAACCCCTATTCAATGTACAGCGCTGCGTAATATGTTGGCGCTATATAAATCCTGTTTATTATTATTATTAATAATAATAATAATATTAATACCCATGTATGTCTGAGTCTGCTGTCCTGCTGTCTATGATCTGCTAGCCCGAATGTCGCAAGCTCTTTCAACTTTAGAAAATGTTCAACAAAATATGTTATACTTAATATATAAATATAAACCTGTCAAAACATTTTTTTGCATATGCCATGTCAAGACAAGCATCACTAATACTTGCCAATGCTTGAGTCTGTTTGGTTATTTACTTGTTTAGCAAAGACTTTATTTTAATGTAACCTTGTGCATGGCCTATGAACACAGGGTAACAGAATTATGTCAAGCTGTGGGTGGTATAATTGTTTTAGACACAATTGGCATAGCACTACTTTGTACTGCACAGCGAGGTAGAAGAGGAGGAAATGGCAATGGACAACAAACAAGCTGACGGTTCTGAAGAACAAAGGATACAACAAGTGATGTAGCATTGGTAATGTTTTTATGTGCAGAATGAGTGACCTAACCAGTAGAAAATGAATTAAATCTCAGGTGCAGATGCATCCCAACTAATTCAATTATGTGATAATTGTAATATTGAAAACTGGATATAAACAAATAAAGGATTAAGAAAACAAACATAAACCAGAGCCACATGTAGTCTCTTGCAGAAATAGACACCTATTCCACTTTTTGAAAGTGAGTTTCAGACTAACGAGAGGTCAACTATGAAATGCTAATATTTATGTGTCAGGAAGAGGAACCCCCTCTTTTACTAAATCGAGTGGCCAAATTCTTTGAATTGAATTCATACAAATCTTCAGGCAACAGCAAATATATGTTCAAATAAATCCAGAATATTGAAGTTGGGGATTCCACATCAAGGACATCAATGGCATTTGAGAGCGAAAGCAAATTTAAATCCAGTCTTGTCATGTGTAGGAGAGGAAGAGCAAGATGTAGACCTATGACCTTTACAAGCAGAAGAAGCTTTAGAATTCTTTCTTACAATTGTATTGGCAAGTAAGCACTTGGTTAAGTTTGTAAAGTGTTATTCATATACCATAGCAGGTTATGCTGTTTCAGTTGACTTAAATATTTACAAAGGTTCAGCAATTTATGAAAATTTTTGCCATCCCACCATAATTGGACAAAGTTTGAGAAGTTTGGAAAAACATTACCTGGTCTAATGAGTCTGGCTCCGGCGTCCAGATGGCAGGGTTAGAATTTGGCATCAACAACATGAAAACAAGGACAACAGTTCAGACTGTTGTTATGGTGTGGGGGGGATCTCGCCTTGGCACACTTAGTCCCTCTTAGTACCAGCTGAGCACTGTTTAAATTCCACAAACTTAGTATTGTTGCTGACCATATCCATCCTTTTATCACCGCAGTGTACCCATCTTCCTATAGCTACTTCCAAGAGCATAATGCTCCATGTGGCAAAGCTCAAATCATCTCAAAATGGTTTCTTGAATATGACAATGAGTTCACTGTACTCACCAAGCCTACACACCAATTCAATATTTACATCATGAATATGCCGCCAACAAATCTGCTATGTCAGTACCTAAAATCCTTGAGGAATGTTTTCAGCACTTTGTTGAATCTGTGCAACAAAGAAATACATCGGTTTGAAAGGAATAAGGAGGTCCGATTCAGTGCTAGCAAGTTGTACCTAATAAATTGGTTGTGAAGTGTATATATGAATGGTGCTACACACACACAGACACACACACACGCACACACACACACACACACACTATTACACTGCACTTTACAAAGTCCATTGTCATATCACTAGTTTCATAAAGAATTATTTAATAGTTTTGATTCTTTTTCTAATTATTGCACATGTAATGTATTGTACATTATCATCTGTGCTTGTCAGTGCTATAATGAGTCAGTGGTCATGTTACTATCTGTCCCCTTTGAAGAGTTTAGTCTAATAGCCATAAAAGTGTGACATAGCAAATTGTTTTTCCTATACCAAGTTGATTTTTTAAAGAATATTGGCCAAGTGTATATAATAAAACAATTTACTTGTGTATCAAATTATTTTGATATTTTTTGTTGCAGTAGGCCGAAAACCAGTCCTTGTATGACTATATAATTTCGCTCTTATGTAGAATAACACAAATCTGTCCAGCATTTGGAAGAAGTGAATGAGGCGGCTGTTATGATTTGTCTTTAGGAAAGAACCATGCCAAGTCTCGCTCTTTAATTATCCCAAGTGGTAAAAAGCATCCTACATTTACTTACATTAGAATAAGTGCTTCAGGCTCAATGCCATTTATAGAAGCCTTGATTTCATACTAGATGCAAAACAGTCAGCTGCTGTCTGTAAACTGCTTTTCCCAAAACCACATAAACAATGCAATGGAACTTTTAATTTTTTATACACTTAAAAACTGATACTGAAATTGATAACAGTTTTAAGTTGGATGAGGATGGACCTGATAAGGACTGCAACAAGATCTTCATGAGTTTGTGTAGTTTGGAACATTTAACCTACAAGGACATTTAAAAAATAATTATTCATAATATTAGGTAACATCAGTACCCGTGTGCAGATTCCCCGTATGTACAGAATCTAAGGTCCTGTTTACACTTTGGCTGGGGAGAAAATCATTTCATTCATTCATCAGACAAAATCTTGGTATTACTCACATTTGTGTCCATTGCACTGGGGCAACTCGTTCTATTGCAGTGCAGTACGTTGGCAAGGTGAATATAGGGTGCCATTATGAATGAAACCAAAGCATGTTGCACGTTCCTATATAGCAATGGATATGTTAACACAACACTCTGGTGAGGTTAGGCTAAGATGAACCAAGTCTACACCAGAATCTGAGATGATTGGGAATGGTATGAGCTGCAGGAATACATATAGCTGATGGTTCTTAGGTGCAACCCACAAATGAAAGACATGGATTCATAAGAAATGACTAGTGAAGGTACGCAAGATCAAATTAAAGCCAGATGAACAATGCTAATGTCAGAAGTCCACCTCTGATAAATAACCTCTTCTAAATAAGAACAGATAAGGCAGCAGACATAAGCAATGTCAAATACCTCCAATGACCTAGCAGAGGTTAGGCCAGAGTTCAGCAAACAATCAGTGGTCTAGTTTGGGAATGATGAAAAGCCAAGGTCAAATAGTAAACTGAGTATCAGCATAAGATTAAATACAGGAATAAAAGAACACTGACACAAGATAGAAAAGCTAAAGATCTGTCCTGAACATGCATTAGACACCAGTAACAGGGATAAGCGGGAGAACCTCACAGCTGATGTTTCTCCTATTAAAAGTGTTCCTGTAGTATTGCTGTTCCAGGGTAGTTTAGAGCAGCAGATTTGTACTAGAGACGGAAAAACAAGGAAGGGGCAGTATGACGTCAGTGTAGTCTTAAATTGTATGAGGTAACCATTGCCAAGCTGTATGCTTCAGTATTGTTTCCTCCATTACTACACTCACCCCGCTCCACGAATACCGATTTTCATCCGATTGTTTTATTTTATTTGTTTGTTTCTCCGATGCTCTTTTAGGTATATAGGACCTTAACTGTGTATTTTCTTTACCTGTTATATTTAATGGCATCAAATAGTTTGACTTTGATATCTATGGTTTCTTGTTTGGTCTTAAGATTCAAATGAAATAAACCCATAATGAGTGAGGAAAAGCAAAACTAATATTTTGCATTTCTTTAGTATTACCAAAGATAACACAACTAATGATAATAGTAACAATAGTAATACTTCACTTAACCCTGAGCTGATCAATGAACCAGAGCCTCCACAGTCAGGTACCATTAGGAAGATCAGTATTTTACAAATGTATTTCTATATCCATATTAATGGTCCGCAGGACTTAAAATTATGAATTTAGTGGTCCATGAGGTCCAAAAGGTTGGCGACCTCTGGTTTAGAGGTAGATCCATGGCAGAGAAGATATGTTGGTGTGCAGCATCACACTCCGTTATTTATCCAGACTTATATTTGTCCTGTTTCTAGGAGTCAGATATTGGCAGCTTCCAGTGCTGATTAGGATATGACTGTGGCTGGTATTTTAAGGATGTATTATAAAGGCAATGTTTAGAAGCTAGAAGTATTTTTTGCAGTTTGTCCTTTGCACTAACAGGTACATTTTTGCTAGTATATATAATGCCATGAATTATTTTAAGCTGTAATTGCACATGTTTTAACAAGATGGAAGCTGTTTAGGAAATCATGTACAATTGCCTCTTTGCTTTGTAAGTATGATGTGATTACCACAAACAATACCTGAATATTTCTTGCACAATGTAATGTAGCATCCAACTCACTCGCAGAGTGGTCATTACCAGAAGAATAGTAATAACTTTAGAAGAATCTGGAAGCCCAATTACAAATATTACAAAACAACTTTACCCAACAAATCAAGAAATAAAAAAAATTACACTTATTTGCAAATAGATTTCAATTCTACTCAACCGTTGTTTTTGTTTCTTTCATGCATAATGTATTTGTATTACATGTAATGTTTAAAAAATAAAATATTACAGTGATTACAGCTGCTGCTATTAGAAAAACCCTTTAAAAGATGTAAAGGCTAAAGCCTAAGTTTTTCTGTTCTTGCTTAGATGCAGGTGATGTATGACTGAAAATTGACTTGACAGCTATAATTATTTTCCACATGCAGGGAATGTAATAAATGCTTTCAGTGCACTTCCTGCTGCAACATTTTCAGACCTTTATCCATTAATGTTATTTGTCATACACAAGGAAATATATCACAGAATTTAAGAGTAAAAACAAAATCTAAACTGAAAGTCACTTTTTTCTTGTTATTAATGATCTTTCCTAGCTCATTGTTTTTTTTTTCTTACGGCCTCATGAATGGTTTTAGAAATAGTTGGGAGTTAAGTAAAATGTTTGTGAGTAATCCTATAGAGCACAAAACACCCAGGACTGTATTGGCCATACAACAAACTAGGCAGATATGGGGCGAGGGGTAGAAGTTATTTGAAGTAGTTGTGACTGGTGTGATTATTTCACAGTCCTGTGTCCTCTTATTTGAATTGTAGAGCTAAGAAGTAAAGTTCATCAACAACTGTCAAATGACAAAAAAGCTCTGATCTCAAAAGCGTAATCACAGATCATTATATGGGGACACAACAAACACCTAGGAGACTACATATCAGCGGACAAACCGAGCTGGGAAACAAAACACTTCTGTGGGTCAGTAAACTTAGTGGTTTCTCCTACTCAGGTTCTTGTTTATCCAGTTCATTCTCTCTGTTTCTCTGTCTCTCTAGTACAAAAGTTCTAAATTGCAGCCTCTCTGTTTTCCTCCAGAACAATTTCTCTCTTTGTACTATAGGAACCCAACATGCAGGATCTCATGGGTATGAATTCTTCTCCGGGAAGTCTGTCCACATGGCTGACTCTGGGGCAGACTCTCTCTTCCCAGAAATGTCTCTTCCTGTTTGGGTTACAAGATAGCTTTTAATCACCCTCTCTGGGCAAGTCTCTATCTTCAAGCAGTGGCTCCCTGCTTTTCTTCCTTTCTTTCTTGAGTTTATCTGGCTGCTGAGCACTTCTAAAGCTACGTACACACTTCCAATTATTATCGTCGGAAAACGAACGACGAACGTTCCTGCACGATATATATGAACGATCGTATAGCACCGATACTGCACATAGAGGTAACGACACGATCGTTCGTAGATATTGTACACACAATAGATACGATTGTTTAAGCGATAGAGGAACTATGTGCACGACAGGAAAGTGAACGGACGTTCGTTCATCACGCATGCTCTAAACATGGATGATCAACGAACGACCGTACACACGAACGATGTTCAACGATCGTCGTCCAATCCGATCCGCCGGTCCGGTCGTTCGTTTCCAGCGACTTTCCTCGTTCGTTGGCGTCGTTGGTTACTTTTTTACGAACGATTTTTTGCCCAATCGATCGTTCGTCGTTCGATTGGAACGATAAAAATTGGAAGTGTGTACGCACCTTAAGTGTATTCATACTGGTACCCTATATCCCAATGCAGACGTCCCGAGCTTCCAAAGAAGCAAGCTGCCCGGAGACCACAAGATGAAAGGCAGGCTTGCAAGGTTCTTTTGCTTGGCAGCAGTTATATTTTATATTTATATTTGCTCCATATTTATAGAACAATTCTGTCAAACTTTCAAGATTTCTACAAAGGCACTGTTATCAGCACTGGCAAAGTTAGTGTACATGGGCATTCGAGATCTATTTGATATCGGGTTGAGGTCAGATTAAATTACATAGCTTCATAAAATCCAATTAAACTTAACTGATGTCTTTACCAAGGAAAAAATCTATTTTAAAGATGGTCAGTGACATGCAAAACAAATTTGACTTTTATGCAAATCACATGAAAATTTAATGCAGATTTTACTAACTTGAAAGTAAGCCATTTAAACACTATACTTGCATTTTGATTGGCCTAATTTCAAGTATGTGCAATTAGCATGAAATTTGGATTGAATTTTGTGAGTGTGATTTCCATGAAAGTTAAATTTCTGGATTCCCTTGACCATCTTGGATCCCTCAGATGAGAAGGGAAGCTATCTTTTAGGATAACCTTTTTTTTGCATATCATTCATGTTCGTTCTCTAAATACAGCATATGGTTTGCTAAAACAGTTTGTTTCGTTGAGCACGTGAAACTTTGTGTGGAGACTCACTTACTCCAGGTTAATTTCCTTCAAGCTGGTGTTCTCACTGAAAATACCTTTAGGGTTATTATGCTGGTGCCAGTACGTAATGTACTTTTCAACTTCAAAAGATTACAGCTATCACAGTATAACTTAGTCCCCTTGTTTACACAATCTGTATCTGTGACATACTAAGTAGAAATAAAATGTCCAGCGCCAACCTTGCTTCTAGCACTACAGGATGCTGCCAAATATTTTAATTAGCTTTCAGCCTCCTGGGGTCACGCATTAGCAATATAAACCCTGTTGTGGAAACACTTCCATTAATCACAATACAACATGACCTCATTGGAAATAGCGGCAAATAATCATGCAATTTTCTTGCATTAGGGCTAAAACACAATTCATCAATGGTAGATAAAATTAAGTTTATTTAGGGCAGTATCTAAAGTTGCCAGCAAAACTGGGTATTGATCTCATGTCCAGGGCTACGTACACACGTCAGATGATTTTCGTTCGTTTATCGCAGGGCTAGAATCGGCCGAAAATCTGGCATGTGTACAGCGCTCGTCCGACGTTGTTCATGGATCCATCATGGCGGATTTTCAAACATTGAACCAAATTGAGAGAGGAGAGAGAGCGCACCACTCCATTGTTCTCCCGCCTCCCCTCTACATAGAGTAGAACAATGCTGTATGTACAGCTGTATGGCTCGTTCATGCATCTTTTAGTCTTTTGTTGTTGGAAAAAATTACAAGGTCAACCTTGATGGTTCTTGAACACTGACAATGTCTTAAAATCCTTGCTTTAATGGCAGTACAATGATGATGAATATTCAATTAAAGAGTCATCACTGTGTATTTTTAAAATGAATGTTGTGTGAAGAATTTGTATCTACAAGAGTCACAAAAAATTGAGTAAAGGATTCTGGTTCACATTTTGGATCAAGAGCCAGAGAAGTTAATCTATGCCTCTGCTATTATAATCAAGATAGATAAAGAGCTTAAAAGCAATGAAACTAACGTAAGCTTTACTTCTGTACTGAGAACACTAATCAGAGCACCTATTCATCACACATAGCTACTACATCCTAAAAACTAAACAAGGAATTCATTATTCTGTTTTGTATGAAGTAAAGTGAATAAACCCATTACAAAGTGTGAACTGTTTTACCTATCAGCTAGGACAACTAGGAAAATAGAGGTTAAACTAGCCAGCATTAAATGGGAATTTTAAAGTAAACCAGTGCTTTGCTCATGAACTCTTGCTTATAGCATATTCCGTGCTCCTCCATAAAGAAAGTGATGGGGGAGCTTGGGAAGACAGCATTAAAGCAACCCTACTGCTTTACCCTTTATGTGCAAGTGATACCCCTGCTGTGGAACCTTAACCTTTAAAAACAAGTAGCTAAGGCTGCTGACTTTTGCTATACCTGCTAACATTGACATTTTCAACGAAATGTAAAACTATTTTAGGAAACTTGTAGAACAAGGTACGGTGTCACGCCTTAACAGAAAGAAACATAAAAAGTTGTATGGCCCGTTTTAGGAGTAAATGCTTTCAAGGATCAATTATACAGTATTTGCCTGAAATCAGGAAAACAGTCTACAGTTATTTGTCGCATAGAGTTTGATATTCTTGTGATTATTCAAAACTAAGACACATTTATGAATGACTGCTTTGTTTCAGCTAATAGTTTGGCAGGAGTAGAAGAAAGCATTATTCCACATGATCTGTAGTGGAAGCAAACATTCACACTTGAGTAGTTAGTAATGTTTTCTTGAAGGATCTAAAGAAAATGGATAGGATAAGATATACCTGTGTTTCTTTGCTGGAATTCTGCCTTCCTGTCTCCTGCACAATAAGAGGCACCTGACCCTATTTGCAAAGCATTTAACAATAGCTCTTTGTTGTGTACCATAATCAATTATGGTGAATAGCACTAATGTAGGTTTTTTAATAAGTAAACTGAAATACTCGTAAAACTTTTTTTATCTAATCCTCCTACTCCCTAACAGGAACCTAAAACCAAAGTGTACAGCCTAGCCAAATAATAATTGCCTGTAATACGATGAGCTTATTGTAGGCTCTGGTATAGGTCTTGTTACTGACAGTAACCACAACGTTTCTATATAGTTGTCTGCCAAGAGTTACAAGCAGAGACATGGACAGGAAACAACAAAAACAACATGTTTTAGGCTAGACATACATGGTAAGATTTCCTACTAAAAAGGAAGGTGATTGCTGACGTCACACTGGCCATTTCTCAAACCTGTATGTTCCATGGACCGATTGAAAACTTCCTTCCAACACCTGCTTTTTTTTTCTTCCCAAATCAGTCACATTTTTTACCACGAACTTTGGAGGAACTGACTATGTTAGATGAAATATTTTCTGGGATAAAAATAAGTTCCTGCAACAGGAATGGCTATTTACCCCAACCCTTCTAAACCCAAGCTAAAGACAATAAATAAAATAAAACATCAGAAAGAGTAACCTCACTTTATTCGGACCTTTTACGTTCACCTTTAATAAGTAAAGTGGAATTACATGTGATGTAACATACATGTAATGTGCCTGATCAGTTTTTCTACAGAGAAAAGGAATCCCCTGCACATTTTAGGCAATTTATCAATGTTCAATAAAGAATATGAACAGGCTCACATCATGTGCAATGTGCATGTGCAAGCCAAACCAGCACTGGTAGGTCTTCTGCTGCACACTGTTCTTACTAAAACTTCATGAGCTTCATGATATGTATGACTGATGACCCATGATTTTAGAATCTGACAACTGATGTAATAAAGAAAACCTGTGCTAAAACGGTGTTCTTCCCAGCCCCTTTTAGCTGGGCGCACCACCTGGCACTTTACAGCATCCACCTGACTGTTTTTGGGTGGTTACTAAAGAGTTGGGTCACAATTCAGGGGCTTCCACCCGCCTACAATTTCTTCTCACCCAGCTTAAAAAAATTCTGGATTAAGCACTGTAAGTATATGTGAGCTGTCATTGCTGATCTCCTTATAAAAAAAAATTGAAAATTCCCCTTGTGAAAATAAATATTGCCTGCTGTAAATTTGAAGTCACTGACCGACAATAAGTATGTATTTCTGGAAAGCACAGTGTAGTCAAATCTCATCTTCTGCATATTTGTGTTGGGAGAGCAACTTTGTAAGCATTCATAAAAGGCACCCTGAAAGCCATGACAGCCAGGTAAGAAGTATATAAAGATGGTAAGGTCCATAAAGACATCCTCCATACCGGGGCAGTACAGATACTGACTAAAACTCCCCCACCTGCAGGCACTTGCGTAAATATGTTGCTGGACCTGACAGGTGCACTTACAATTGAAGGAATTTTTGTTTTGTTATTTTCACTTTGGTACATATAACACTTGTGAATCCACATCTTCTTTACCCAAAACTAAGGTTTGGATACTTGGCTAACTATGCTACTATTTACAGCACACGTTTTAGGTATCAAATTTTTAGTTTTCCGATAGTAGCCATTATAGGAAAAGAATATTTTTCTTTCAGTAATTTTTTTTTAAACAAATTAGTTTTACCTTTTTATCAGCTCATCTAGAGTTTCTGTAAACAGCCTTTGGAAATTGATAAATTATCTCCTTGGAGAATTATTAATAAGAATTTAAGCTTTCTGTAAACATTGACATTGCCCAACATTAAAAATGCCTTGATTGGGTGTGGATTATAGAGAACGAAGGTTAAAAAATTCCACTGTTGACTAAGATATGGTTTTCACCTTTGCTACCGGAATCATAGGAATAAAAACTATCTCCACTGCTCGCAGTAGTTTTCCCGTTAGGAATGTTGTCAATTTTGATAACCCTAATCCTTCCTGTTATACATTCTACCCCAGAAAAACAGAATACATCCACACGGCACGTGTTATGACATCATGTGTTGATGGGCAGGATAGAGGAGTTTACCACTTCCAAGAATGATTTTACCTCCTGAAACCCACATTTGTTATGATTTATGCAAGAAATAGATACCTTGCAAGAAATAATGTATTACAACTATGTTTCTTAGCACATTTATATTACTGTGCTCATATATTATTCCTATAGAAATCTATCAGAAAGTCAAGTTTTTAACTGAATTTTAGGCACAATATAATCACATGATGGAAAGGAATGTGACCATTTCACCTAGGTGACTTTATTTTGTTTTCTGCCTTTTTATTGTTTACAACTATCTTGGAAGTGGAAGCCAACTTTATGGGCCTGATTTATCAAAGTTCTCCAAGACTGGAGAAGATAGACTATTATGGGTGATCCAGCAAACCTGGAATGTATTTCTTAAAAATCATTTGCTATTGGATGGCAAATGTTTTCAACCCTGGACCAGATCAATTCCATTCTATTTTCTCCAGTCTTGAAGACTGGCCTAACACAACTGCTGGCACTGGTACAGCACCATGGAAGTGGCCTGGAAGTCCAGGACATAAAACCTCCAACTTGTAGACTACAGTAAATGTGCTAGCATTTTGTGCATTCTGCATTTGTACACTGCAACTTTACCAATGCCATGTTTTATATTTAATGTCTTCTCTATTATAAATATATATACGTATCTTAGAAAAAAAAACGTTTTTAATTAAATTTTGTCATCAACTGCTACAGGAACAGGACTTTTAAAAGAACCCAATGAAACCTGGAGCCTAATTAAACCCTTTTTGTACATAACCTTTACATTGTAACAGCTAATATATTTAATTGGATTGATTTCATAAATCTCCATATCTTAATAAAATAGGTTTTATTTCTTGGCTAAAAGTAATAATGGAGGAACTCTTTATCGCGCAGGATGATTAAAGGCTGATTAGTCTGAGCAGATACTAAACCTTCTTACTTCTTTGTTGAAGAATTAAAAAGTGGAAGTACAGCTATCATCATTGGGTTTATATTGTGTCAGGTCCTGCTGCCAGGTTGAGGAGAGATTCCTTAGACCATTTTTATCAGGCAGATATCTTCCCTTCTATGGCCAATCCCTATACGATGGGATATCATGATAGTGGTCAGTTTTATTTATGAGTATATTTTCAGTTCTGTACTTATTGCTAAACCTCAAATAACCTTGTGATCAAAGCAATTTCCAGATAAACAGCATTAGAGAGGACAATGCTGACAAATTTCCCATGTCCTCAAAACTGCATGATACCAAGCAGGAATGATTAATGACATTAATAGCAGGATTGGAAAGTACATCTTCCTGATGCAGCTCAGGAAAGTAACCTGTGCTACAATATTCTGTCACGCTAGATACTGAATACATAAAGGGGTGGAGACGGATAAGCCTGTTTATTTTGTAATATGGGAAAAGAGACTTACAGCAGAACATGGATGTTGACATTCAATATATATATAAATCATACCTTTAATAAAGAAAACATAATAGGAATGACACAGGCAAATATATATATATATATATATATGGCCTAGCTGCTCATACTGCTTCAACTGCACCTGAACTAAAGTTGTGCCTAACAGTATACTGAAAACTTTATCTTGTGTTTTATTGAGAAATAGCAGTGCACAGGTAGTCCACGGGTTATAAAAAAAAGATAGGGACTGTATGTTTGTTCTTATGTTGAGTTTGTACGTAAGTCGGAACAGGTACATTATTTTAGTAAATGCAATTAGGACAGATATTTGTCCCAACATATTATTAGGCAGCGTGGTGTCAGTTACTGTATAAAATCCTGATTGTGAGCTATTCACAAACAATGCAAAAAAAAAAGAAAAAGAAAAAAAAGGACTTTATGGAGCTTAGACATTCATTAACTTCTGGAGCAAGCTGTGCTTTGATATACAAAAAGAAACAACTGCAGAGTTTGTCTTGGTCATTAAAGAGTTACAATGTTGCAGAACAACTCAGCCCACAACCTCAGCTGTGTTTACTAAAAGATTTCTTCTGCAAGTCATGCAAATGCCCCCTCCCCCAATCAAGCCTCTGCCCTGCACATGAGCGAGCAGGGAAGCCCTGTTTGTATCTAGGAGTTGTTGGTATGTCGGATGTCCTTAACTCGGGGCTACCTGTATTTAAAAGCATCAGTTGCAATTCTTGCATCACACTGCAACCTGCACTAGAAACATGATAAATGTCCTATTATTGGACTTCTTTTATAAATTCTCCTTATAGCTCTCATCAACCATTTTTACTCTGCATGCAGACACTAATCTGTTCAAATTAATGGGTTGTGAATTCAACAACAAAGTATTTTAGTACGAAAAGTATTTTTTGACTATATGTGGAATGATGGGATGTGTAGGTAAATACTAATTGAAAGAATTCAAGTTGTGTTGTGTATCTGGTAATCTGGTATTTCCTACCTGCCTTGTAGTTTATCCCACCCTCAAGTATAGGAAGGCAGAAAATTGTACACGTGTTGATCAGTCGATCACACAATTGGCACTGGATCAGCTTGTGAGTACAAGGCCTTGACATCAAAAATTCAATAAACTGGAACAGTTGACTGCTTGGCTATTGCACAAAAAAATCAGATTTTCTGTTTATTATGTAAACACCCCTATCTTTTTATAATCTAACATTTCCTCTATATTAAATTGCTCCGTAAAACAATACAGCAAATTGTTTTGTAAATGTTGTACCTTGAGCAAGTTCACCTTAGTTGAACACTCTAGCAGACAATTGTTTTCCTATCATTCTGGTAATATGTCCACAGATAACTGGGCATGTAGGCTAAACAAAATTTTCTTAGTAGTATGCAAGAATGCCAAATGTTCATTTTATAGCTAATGAGAAAAGATGGAGGAAAAAGACACCTTCACAAATGATCCCATTAAGCCAGGGGTCAGCAACCTTTACTATCAAAAGAGCCATTTTGCCTCCTCTTCCACTAAAGAAAAATAGTCTGGAGCCGCAAAACATAACAGTTTATAAACTTTTAAAAGTTTTAATATTTTTTTAATTTTACCTGTTACAACAAGTGTGTATGTGTAGGCCTACTTTGAAATAAATTAAACACTGAACTATGCCCCTAGAAGCCTCCAGCTTCTAACGTATCATCCTGTTACATTAGCTGGAGGCTTCTAACGTAACAGGGTAGATTTTTTTGATGGGCAGAGTTCTTTATGTTCTGACGATGCCTTAGCGATGAAATTTTAAGGGGTGTTAGCCACAGGTGTCCCTCATTTGCAGCTTTAATTTTGTTCACCTGTACCCCCCAATCTTGAGGAATTGGGGTTCAGGTGCTAGAAGCCTCCAGCAATGTGTAACAGGGTAGATTATTTTGATGGGCAGAGTTCTTTATTTTCTGAAGATGCCTTAGCGATTCAATTGTAGGTGGTGTTAGCCATAAGTGTCCCCCACTTGCACCTCTATTTTGGTCACCTGTACCGCCTCCCCCCCGTTCCAGAGAAATTGGGGTTCAGATGCTAGATGCTTCCAGCAATGTGTAACAGGGTAGATTTTTTTGACAGGCAGAGTTTTTATGAATTTTTAGGAGGTGTTAGCCACAGGGGTCCCGTACTTGCACCTCAAATTTTTTTCACCTGTACCCCCGTTTCCAGATAAATTGGGGTTTAGGTGCTAGAAGCCTCCAACAATGTGTAACAGGGTAGGGGTTTTTTGATGGGTGGAGTTTTTAGGAGGTGTTAGCCACAGGTGTCCCCCACTTGCACCTCTAATTTTGTTCACCTGTACCCTCTTCCTGTTCCAGAGAAATTGGGGTTCAGGTGCCTCCAGCAATGTGTAACGGTAAATTTTTTTGATGGGCAGAGTTCTTTATGTTCTGATGATAGCCTAACAATTAAATTTTAGGGGGTGTTAGTCACAGGTGTCCCCCACTTGCACCTACATTTTTGGTTTTGTACATCTCCCCATTCCAGAGGAATTGGGGTTCAAAGGAGGGGGATGTCATTGTACACACCCATTTGTACACGCCCCGTGGAAGATTTATTTCACTGGTAGATTTTTTTCATTAGAACACCGGACGGGAATCCCCCTCCTCCGCAGTGTCTTGGGATGAAGGGGATCCCCCATCAGAGATCTCCCTGCGGCAGCCGAAGGGAGCCACAACAAGGAGGCTGAAGAGCCACATGCGGCTCCGGAGCCGCAGGTTGCTGACCCCTGCATTAAGCAATGGAGATTGGCATATAATCAGAAGTTTGCTAATGTTCAGAACTGGAACTTAAATGTGACTCCCAGCACAAAGAACTATGCCCTTCTCAATATCCTCCTCCAACAAATTCTCTCTTACCCTAACACTAAACCTACTACAAACCTCCATATAACACTGACACTAACCATTTCTTAAATAAACTTAGCCCCTTGTGTGCACACTCACTCTCCCTGGGCAAAAAACAATGCCAGCACCAGCATTGGGTTTTCAGATCCATGTAATCTATCTTTTTCTCCTGAGCTACCACAGATATTATCCAAACTAGGTCATCAAAATTAACTTAACAAAGTAACCAAATTGTTCTCAGCAAACAACGTTATTTGTGTAGCTTTAACCTAAAACCATTCTCAAATAGAACCAACTGGAAATGCATTTATGAAAGAATCAGTTTACTTTGTATTCATACCTTTCATCTTCTACTACTTTAGGTAGATTAAGAAGTTTTTGTTAGTCTTTGTCTGGGGAGATTTTGCTCGATTTCTGTTTTAGGGACACAAGAGGGCAACTGACAGCGGAATTGTCTCAGTTGAAAGAGTGCCCCCTCATCTTCTGCTCAGGCAAATCTCCCCAACAGGGACACCAATCATTATCAACATAGTTAAATGCAGTTGATAGGTCAGATATTGTTGAACCTTAAAGCGTACCTAAACTCAGAATTTTCACTTTACATAATAGGGTAGACAACCCTTTTATGTAAGGTAAAAATTCTGTTTGTTTAGGTTTTTTTAAGTGCAACACCCTTTTTAAAATGAAAAAAAAAAGAGTGCAGCACCGCCCCCTAAGTCTCGATTGCATATGAATGGGAGCGCAAAGTCTCCCGGGATACCTACGACACGCATCCCAGGAGGCTCTTGGCTGCTCGGGTATGCTCAGAAGGAACCTTTTCAAAAAAAGGAGAAAAACTTGCCAATCTCACGCATGCGCTGTGAAAACAGCAAGTTTTTTCCCCAAACTACATCACCCGACCCCGCGCCTGCGTCGGGTGATGTAGGTAGAATAAGCGATGGCGCCACCCGACGTGCGGGTTAGGAGATGGATACCCATACGACAGGGCACCCAATGGAAGACCCCTCCAGACCGATCAACTGCGCTGAGGGATTTTTTTTGTTTTAGGCATTTTTGAGTTTAGTTCATCTTTAACAAAAGTCAACCAAAGTCAGGAGAAACAAAACTAAGCAAGGGGAAAATATCTGTCCTAAGTAAGGTTGCAAAATTACAATCATAGAGAGCGGATTCCACTATATGCTGGACACAACAAAGGAGCCATTATAAACTATGTTGTGGCTTGCTGGCTTACTATATTTCTGTCTGCTGCAACACAGGGAGGAATTGTTGCTTTGCACCATCTGCAGTCAATGTTTGTAATGGCTTTGGTGGATTGGAGAGCTAATCACATTTCTTAAACTGATCTTTTTAGTCACAATTTGCCTATAAACAGACAGTTAAAAAAAATTATATTAATAATAGCAATGCAGCATGATAAGGCCACATTGCTGCCTTACAAACGGGAATTTATCATAGACCCAGCCATAAATATACATACATATCTAACCACAAAAATCCAACCACATAATTGAAATGTAATGAGGCTATAATTATATTCATTAATTATGACCTCTAAGTCAAAACAATATAAAAGTCGTTAGTACATCCATTACAGCTCAGCTCTAAAATATAAATGTTCCTGTGCATTATACTACATTACATTAAGACCATCAGATCCATTGGCAAGGGTCAAGGTGCTGGCACAGAAGTTGGTTAAAAAAATTATAGAAAAGGGGTAAAGCAATGTCATAACAATTAGGTGATCAAGGAATATAGTTATATTATAAAAGTTATATGCAAATCTTGGGTCTTTTTGTGAAAATCCAGCCTAGTTCATCTGCCCACACCTACACCCCAAACTTCCATAGGGGTCCATTGTTACCAGCAGCATTAAGCGGTGTTGTTTAAAGTAGTCCTAATGCAAGAAAAATGCAGTACTTTATGTACTATAGCTTTAGTTCACAGTAACACACTGCAATTGAAGACGTAGAAAATGTTGCATTTTTTCACAGCACATTCCAACACACTGTAAATGATTACAATGCACTGTAGTACATAACAATACCACAGTAAAAAATATTAAATGAGCTGTAATGGAAAACACAGTGCAGCATGACACGTATGCATTATAGAGTGATGTGAATAACTCTACTCCTCCTATAAACCTGATTTATTATATCAAGTAGACAGATTTGTGTGATATTTAGTAAATCTGTTCATTTTATTTCAAAGTCATCTTGTGCCAATTGGTACCTTGGAAGTGAAAGAATAGACATCAGTGGATGCCAGACACCTAGCCCTGACCTTGTGTTTTCCATTGCAATGCACTGAACCCCAGCAAGTTGGTTTTCCAAGATACCACAGCTTTAGGTCACTACAAGCAGACAAAAATACTCTGCAAAATGCAATATTGATTTGGTAGAACTTTCTAGAGTAAGGCTTTTAAAAAAAGAATTCAAAAGCTTGCAGAAGCATTGCTAAACGCTGATGTTTTGAGCCATGTGTGCGCTGACAGAGTAATACATCAAGATTTTCAGAGCCTTGAGCAAAATATAAATTGACAGCACTCTATGGTTACCCCAGCTGAGGAATTTTTGCAGCTACTTTGTTTCTGACCTGCAGCAGATCTTACCTGGAAAATAATCACTTTTCCTGTTTTTCTATTAAAAACAATAAGCAAGCAAACATTCCAACTGCTGTTGGCAGTTTTAAAAAACAAAATTTAGGTACATTGTTTCTCAGTGTATGGCTGTGTGGGTATAAAAAAAAACATTTATATACCCAGCCACAATCAAAATTATAGTTGATGACATGTAAGGTTCAAGTGTAAGCAAAGAAACATTATTCCTGCAGCAAGGTATACTTTTTTTGTCAAGGCTGAGATTACATTACATAAGCAATTAGGATCCTAGGTGATGACCGATTAGGAACAAAGACACTTGAGACCATATGAGCCATGATACAATAGCCGTGGTGCTCACACCCAAGATACGCAAGTGTCACATGAAGTCATGGAATGGACAAGTACTGAATATTTAAGCTGCAGCACGATTCTGCGTAAGTTCTCACTACAAGGTTCATTCTTTCACACTGAATGCATTACATTCTCTATCTGCACGAGTTGCAATATATTTAGTAATGAGGGGTTATGAAACATACAAGGCAGAGACAGAGAATTACTGTGATCAAATCTCTGAGTAGTTGGTTTGAGCATTTAGTAGGGTACACAGGGTAACTGTTTCATGACCGTGTATCATTTTAGTAATATTAGAAAATAATCATTTCCAGTATTATAAAGAAATGGCAATATGTACTTTGGCAAATGTGCAGGATACAGCATAACCATGGGCCGATAGGCAGATACCGAAACCCAGTGCCAAAGAATGAAGAGATCTTTTCAGTGACCACATATACTGACAGCCATCACCATAACTCATCTCCAAACCTCGGTACAGATACATACACACATGAAAAGGTGGTTAGATGTAAAAGGACCTGAATGAAAATCTAGAAGGTCTTTTTTTTTTTTTTTTTTAAACATGCTTGGCTAAGGCTACGTACACACTTAAGATGGTTCTCATCCAATAATCGCCTCAAGGCTGATATCGGACGAGAATCTGGAATGTGTACAATGCTCGCCGTCTGTACAACTTGGTGGATCCACGGACTACAGACGAGGCCTGATCGTAATGAAAGTGAAGGGGGAGAGAGAGCAGTGGGGTAACGCTCCGTCGTTCTCCCCCTCCCCTCTCCATAGAGCAGAACGGACTGCGAAAGATCCTTTCCAACGACCATTATTGCACGTGTTTACGTAGCCAAAGGTTTGTGTTTGTAAATATGCAGAAACCAGGACCAGAATAACATAGAAATATGAATAGTAATTGCCAGGACAATCCAAACTGTCCAATCAATCCTTTACCCTAAGGTTTCTCCAGAGGTTCCTTGAAATGAGCAGTTTGTGCCTCTAAGGTCAGTATAACAGACACCAATGATGTTTTTGGGTATCTGTAAGAGTGACATTCTTCTCAATGGCCAGCAATGTAAAAGACATTCTTCCCAAAGACCACCACCAGCAGGATCCCTGAAGACCTAAACTTTATTTCAGGGGTTCCCCCATTTTAAAAAGGTCAACAGGCTGACTTTGTGAGCCCCTAATTTACCTACGAAACCAACTGGGATATCAGATCAGAAGCAAATGTGGCCCTTTCATTACCACAATTACGTTAACACAGTTCTTTTGTTTTTATCCCTTTTTCATTGATTTTTGTAACATAACATAGAATAGACTAAAGTTGACTGAAAAAAAACATATAGAGAAAAGGTGATCCAAAAATAACACAAAGAAAACTTGAACAAAACATCCATGACAAATGCAGGTGCAGGTCAGAGCAGTTGTTTAAGGTGTTTTCAGTCTTTTACAAAGAGGCCACTCCAGTTTGCTTTCATATGTACAGTACATTTGTTTTTCTTTCTATAAAGGCGTGACACACAATCTTGTTATACAAGTTTTGTTAGACAGTTCCACGTCTGAGTTCAGACTTCACTGTCTGCAGGCACTGAGACACATTTTATATTGGAGCCAGCAACAGAAGTTAGACGGTGGTAGAACATATTCATTCTGTGGAGAATGGCACCAACTTACCAGCTGAGCTCTGCCACTCATATGAATGGATAAGGGAAGTGAATATAGAATACATGTATAGAGTACAGGGTGGATATATTGTTAACTTATAGGACTGCAAGCTTCTCCCGATGGAGGTCAACTGGCATGCAATAATAATACCCACAGACATGAGATCTTCATCTGATGTGGTCAAACAATGCCGGATTAGACAACTGTCATCTGACATGTTTGGATAACATAGATCAGTGGTTCTTCTCATGTGGCACATGTTCTTCCAATGATGTATCTGTTATTCTTGAGGGTAATTCTCCTTTGTCAAATATAACTTAATATAGTAGTTTAAAAGTTTCAAAACTATCACATTTTATACAAAACACACTTTTAGCATATGTTGGCTGTCTGGAATGTCTGACACACATGTATAGATAAATCAGCACATACCAGCAGTTACTTAGTAAAAACCTGTTGTAATAAAGAGGTATTATGTATAATAAACCCTGCCTTACACAAGCTGATAACAGGCCTGACAGGGCAGTTATACACGGAGAACCTATCCAACCACTATGAGGACACACTGAAGAGTGACAATACAAGTTTATGTCAATGAACTGAGAAGGGGCCAGAGGCAAAAGTTTGGAAATATACAAAAATAACAAATGCTCGGAGATCTCAACAACAGATGAGAGAAGGATCAATGAACAACAGACATGAGATTCTGCCAGTGGACTGGGTGACCATCTTTCAAGGTCTACGAGATCTTAGATTGCCCACAGAATGGAACTTCTTTCTCAATAGAAAATGAATAGTCAGTACCAACTGGTTTGCTGAATTTTGTGTAATTTTTAGAAAAGTAGGTCACCTGCTTGCCAGACATAAACTATGTTCAGTTCTCTCAATGTTATTTTTGATGATAATCAATATAAATCGTTATTTGTTTTTGACTAGATGTATTTAAAATGCCATCCACTTGATGTGCTGTTGATTTCAATATAATAGTTAAGCAAATGAACAAAAAAATAACTGCCCAAATAACGCAGAGAATATGACTGAAAATGGAATTGTATAATAGTGTATATCATGCATATCTGTATGTACGTATGTATGTATGTATGTATGTGTGTGTTTAAAAGTAGACAACAAGTATAACACTTGCCTCACTGAAATAATCAGGAAATAAACATTCATATTTCCAGATGAGATAAACAGTGTGAGAACCGTGACCGTGTCCTGACAGTACCTTGGTCCTCATATGTCAGGTCTTCCATCATGATACTGACATTTTTATGTAATGTACTTGGGGAATACCACTATTCTAGAACTAATGCTGAACCAACAATATTCCTTTGTATTCTGACAAAATAGACAGATTCTGTGTTAGAAGTTCATTAAAAAATATGCAAATAAACATGCAAATGAGAAAAAAGGAAAGTGTGCTGTGTACGCTGCATAATGAATCACTACTAGTTGTTCACCAGAATGCCAACAAATAGCACTAATAACTTAGGGTATGTACACACATCAGATGATTATTGCCCAATACAAAAAGTCAAGAGCCTGACGTGTACAGAGGTCATCCAAAGTCGTTCATAAATCTGTCCTAGCGGACCTATGGACAACCACAATACGAAGGGAGGAGAGCACAGCGGGGAGCCGCTTGCGTGTCTGCCCTCTCTATAGAACAGAATGGCGCCGTGTGTACAGCACTCATCCGTTCATCTGTCCGCCTTTTGTTGCTATCATGGAAGATGTTTCCAGCGACAATAATTGAGCGTGTGTACACCTTCCAATCACTTGGCATAACAGATCTTAGTACTCAACTCCAGCTAAAACCTTTGGATAGAAAGGTGAAGGGTTACAACCTCTTTTATCATTAGTTCTTTCCTTCAGATAGGCTTTCCCTCGCTATCTGTACATTTTTTGGGTGTCAGAGAGAACAGGAAATGATGGGAAATCTCCCCGAGGTGGGCAGACAGTAATAAAACTTAGGGAAATAAATAGGAACCTCGATTACCTATTTCCCTGTTAGGTAGATTCTCTCCTGCTTCCTGTTCACATGATCCATGTCAGAACAGACAGAAGATGGGACACAGATAGGCCAGTGCTCAACCCAGAATTTTTTTCAACCCGAGTGGGAAGAAATTTTTAGGTGGGTGGCAGCCCCTTTATTGTGAACAAACAGCCGGGTGGGTTCTGAAAAGTGCCGGGTGGTGCGCCCAGCTAAAAGTGCCTGGGGAGAACCCTGCAGGCCTTTAGGTTATTTTTGATGATCAATATAAATCGGAATTTGTTTTAAGGGCTCTGGGCTTGAGTAAAAAAACATAAATTTACTACGCTTGTAAACTTAAATGGAATTTGTTGAAACACGCACTAAGCCGGCATTTCTGGACTTTGTTTTAACAGTTAACGTTTGAAATAGCTTTTAGGTCTTCAGAAAACCTCTACTATAATGACTATACCGACAGCTCACAGTATATTAGTGTAGGAAGAATGTCGCTTACATTGCTCATCAGTGAGAAGAATGTCACCCGTACAAACAGCCAAAAAGATCATTAGTTAAACTAACTGAAAGTCACAAATTCTCATTATGCAAAGAACCCCTAACAACCTCTGGAGGAATGTTGTTTGAGGAACATTGGTCCAAGCACCTGACCTCCTGCTGACCCACATATGACCTGCTCAAGCATGATTTCCATCCCTATAATCCTGTATGGGAACACAAATTCTGCTTGAAACAACCAAAAGCCCGTCAACCCATGTGAAGGTAACCGAGATCACAACACAATGCTTTGGCTGGAGTTAGTATTTAAAGTCTCTTGGCCATTCAATGAGGTTCCCTTTGTGGAGTTGAGAAAACACTGTAATGAAGTAATGATATCTGAACGGTTATAATACAGTCCTGGGTATGAAATTATAAACTGTTGATGTGAAAAAGCAAAACTAAAATGCTGCTTGTATTTCATAACACATACATCTCAAGCGTGAACTCGTGGCAGCCATCATGAAATATTCTACAAACAGGACAACTCCGATGTGACTAATGGGAAGACTAAACAACTCCATACATTCTAAACACATGGTGAGAGAACAGCAATAACAATATGATTTATTTCATCTAATACAATCACATATTCTCATTCCCAACACATAGCTCGACCCTGTAAAAGTGGCCATACACAGAGCAATTTGTGATCACAAACAAGCCAACATCATCAACATATGGCCTTGTTTTGCTTTCCAATAAAATGAAAAGATGGATCTAGAATGCAATGGATCCGTGATAAAGGAACGAATAAAATTGTATCGTGGTAAACTCTCCAGCGCACATTTGTCTGAGCGATCAGAAGCGATACACATAGCTGATCAATGCCGCCAAATCAAAATCAATGTGTGAATAATGAGCCATGAAATGATGGTAAGGGTGCAGGGGAAGATCAGGAGCCATGGGGTGAGTTAGATATTTGGAGGGCAATCCTTGTTGAATGATGATAATGGAGACAATGCACAAGTATGTGTAACCCCTGACATGTGTGATCTAAGAATCAGACAACATGGGGTACACACAGCATTCCACCCACAGGGTGTAAGTAAACTTACATGTAAAGTTGTCATACATGTTACAGATCCCTACAAGGGCCACAGGCTGATCAGAGGAGCACAGGAATAATAACATCTGGAAATGCCAGGGATCAGCCAGCATGTACACAGGGAAGGAGCACCAAGCAGGTGACCCTGCAGCATGGCACCCTGGCACATTCCCCCGGACAGATGGCTGCTCTCACCTTGATAATGGTCGGATATTGTCAGCATGTCAGCCCCATCCTCGGTTGTTGTGCAGAATGCGGCAGATTCCGTGTGAAGGTGCCGCTGTTATTCCGAGCTGCGTGCGGCGAAGTGCACACATAGACACACACACAGCCGTGACATGATGCCGCCGCCCCCGCCTGTCTGATGGGCTCTATGCTGGCGTCGCCTCTCCCAGCACAACACTGATACTATGGCAGGCCCCGCCTGACGGGCCCGACCCCCTCCCTGCCTGCTCAGCACCATCATCAGCATTCTCATACAGCCAGCCCGAGCTCCTCAGCACACAGCGGCTGGCCGTGGCCTCACTATATTGTGCCGGGGTACTGGCCGCTGCTATTACTGACTGCGCCATAGCGAAGGGGGCAGACATAGCGAATGTGGGGCACACAGAACACCTGCCCGCCCTTATACCCCATTATTAGCACTTCTCCCTGCTGAGAGAAAAATGCTATTTGCATGGGTTGCCAGTGAGAAGAACCCCCATATATTTACTGCTCAGAAATATAGCAAGGTTCCATGCAGCTGGCTCTGCCAAGTGGTGTGGCCCCAGAACTATGCAGGCCCCATCTTATGGGAGGTCAGTCACAGGTCAAGGGACCCCAGGCATCGGAATGTTTTTTTCCACTTGTTCTTTATTTACTATCTTTTCCATAGGTTTACCTACCCCAAGCGTGACTTGGGGTTACCGCTTGAAGCATCCTTTTTCTACCACTCGGGGTTACCGCTGGGGAGGTTAAGCTGGATAAACATTAATCTAGCGCCATGATCCTTAAATAGAAACTGAGCCCAAAAGTGCCTAAAACAAAAATCTACTTACCTTCAATCCCGCAGTGCAGTCCGATCCATCCCAGGGTCTCTTTGATCAGGTCCCGCCTCGTCCCGGCATCCATCAGGGCGCTGCCATCCTCATTGCTTTCTCCCGGTTCTTCCTACTTCACCCCACCCACGCAGAAGATCGGGTGATGTAGGTTGGGAAAAAAAACTTGCCGATCTCACTGCACATGCGTGAGATGGTCAATTTTTTTTCTCTGCGCAAAAAGGCTCCTGTTGCGCATGCCTGGGATGCTCAGGAATGCGCAGAAGGAGCAACCAAGAGCCTGCAGGGATGCCTGTCGTAGGTATCCAGGGAGTTTTTGCTCTCCCATTCATTCTGACCGCCAAGGCGATTGAGAATTAGGGTGTGTGCTGCACTCTTGCAGGAGTACGCCACGGGCACGTGCAGTTCCACCCCAAGTGTGGCTCAAGATTACCGCTTTTGGTACTGAAAATTAACCCTAAACCACACTCGGGAATACTGCCAGGGAGGTTAATCTCGGGGTCCCCAACCACGGGGCCCAAGCTCCAGGCTGTGCTATCCTTGTCAGCTGCCATCTTCACTGTGACAGAAGGATCTATGTCTTCTCTCATTTCATTCAGCCAATCGCATAAGTCAGCTTGCATGATTAGCTGAATTAATTGCAGGTAAGAGGAGCCAGCTTACAAGATTGGCAGAAGGAAATGATAGGAGAGAGCAGCCAGCTTACAATGATTGGTCCATTGAAATTATAGGAGAGAGAAGCCGGCATAAATGATTGGCTGACAAAAATGATAGGAAAGGATCTGGCTTACACAATTGCTTAAATTAAATGATAGAAGAGAAGGCCAGTTTACATGACTGAATAAAAAGACAGGAAGGACCATTGAACTTTTGACATCAAGTTTATTCAAACTGTTTACCCCCTGTTAACCCCCTGTATCCATGTTTTTGTGTGCAATTTATGTTATGTATTTCTATCAGCTTTTACGTGTTCCATTTTACCCTATACCCTTTTTACCAATACTGATAAATAAAGAATGTTTAAAAAAACGAAGGAAGGAAGACACAGATCCTTACTGTTACAGTGATGACTGCAGCCTATGAGGAAGAACACCCACCCCCTTGAATGATTTCATGCAAGACCATGGAAAATTTTTCTTTTATAATCCAGTCCATGGTACAAAAAGGGTTGAGGACTCCTGCCTTATATCACCCCTTAATGTAGCTTTTGTATGCAAGTAGTGTAAGTGACATTGAGCTGGTAACTTTCTGTAGTTCTGCAGCAAAGCACACACTGTGGGTGGGAAAAGCAGCTCAAGGAGCCAATTATTCGAGCTGCAGTGCTGAACAAAGACCTGAGCAATACCGTTTCCCCGATTATAAGGCACTGTCTTATATTTTTTGAAATGCCAAAATATGCCCTAGGTCTTATTTTCAGGGGGATGTCTTATTTTTCCATGAAGAAGACTACAGTACACATTTATTGTTGAAAGTCACTCATGATCACTCATGTGCCATTGATTGTCCCCTTCTGATCACTCATGTGCCATTGATTATCCCCTTCTGATCACTCTGTGCCATTGATTGTCCCCTTCTGATCACTCATGTGCCATTCATATTCCCCTTTTGATCACTCATGTGCCATTCATACCGTATTCCCCTTCTGATCACTCATGTGCCGTTCATATTCCCCTTCTGATCACTCTATGCCATTGATTGTCCCCTTCTGTTCACTTACCGGTACTTAAGTGTAACTCCCTTAGGGCAGGGATCTCCGTTAGGGCAGGTAACTCCGTTAGGGCAGGTCTCTCTGTTAGGGCAGGGATCTCCGTTAGGGCAGGGATCAGATGCTTGCTTCCTGGTTCAGAATCGCGGGGGCGCGTGTGCCGGCTTTTTACTTTCAGTTTCGCTCTGCACTGCAGCCAGGAGGAGACACACACTGCAGCCAGCATCGAGGAGACACACACAGGATCGGTTATCGGAGGATGTCTTATTCACGGGTGAGTGCCTTATTTTAATTATTTTATAAAAAATCGGGCGTGGCTTATTTAATGGGGATGCCTTATAATCGGGGAAACACGGTAGGAGAAAAGTGAATGACAAAGCAGCTCATCAGTCTTTTGCCACAGGCTCCAGTTGGGACTGGATCTGTAATTGTTACAAAAATATATCTAAACCACCAAAAATGCTGCTCTTTTGGCCCCCTGGAGGTTTTTGCACAGCACATATTACATAATCTCTTTTGTTTTCAGAAGCATAAAAGACGTAAATAACATTTAACTTAAAATCTATTGTAATTGAACTTTGCTTTGTCCCTACCCTACCGGGTGTATTCTCTTAAGTATTTGATCTCAATGTTTCTAATTGTTTTTGCCGCTAATTTTTGTTAAAACTATTTTGTTATTACAATTGTTGTACTAATTTCCCTTTAAAAAAATTGTAAAAGAACAATGTTTGACTTACAAATATGTATCTGGATGGAGTTCAATAAATGTATGGCCTCTGTGTTCTCAATAATGATTGGCTAATTTTAATGTAAATCTGGGCAAATGCCAAGTAAAATCTAGGGAAAACATGTGGGTACAGTTGTGGGAAAAGGGAGAGGTTGCAGGTGTGGTGTAGTGCAGGGGTAGTGTAATGTTGGCAGCGTAGGTGGTCAAAGCAGGGGTAGGGTGTTGGCATGATGGCAGGATCCTACACCTCACCTTTATTTAGCAGGAAGCATCCCCCACCTCCTAGATTGTAAGCACTTTGGGGCAGGGTCCTCTCCTCCTCCTTTGTCACTGTCTGTCATTTGCAACCCCTATTTATTTTACAGCGATGCGTAATATGTAGGCGCTATATAAATCCTGTTTATTATTAAAAATAATAATAAGGATAATAAAAAAACAACCAGTGGCTGGTTGGTATAGTGAACAGTTCCCATTATCTGTGGATGTTAGAGAGTGCCCCATGCTGAATAACAGAATGTTGGATGTACTGATGAGTATATTGTGGAAATCAATTGATAGCAGTGAGATATCAATAACTCACCTAGTTGTGCACCCATCAATCAAGGTATTGCTAACAATACTGCAGTTACTGACTTCCTGCACAGGGATAAAGGAAGGTCCTGTGCTCTATTTACTCCTGATTGTAAGGGCTGCAAAGGGTCAGCATGTTCTCCTGCAAGAAGTGTCCAACAAAAATGTGGATGTGGGAGAGGGTACAGCAGGATGAGTTGGGTATAGAGGGGAATATAAAGTCATCAGAAAGCAAAATCTCTACAGGAGGCATACATTCTTATAAACCTCAAGTGGCAAAAAAAACTTAAAAAAAGACATTATTCTTAATAGTTAAACAGTGAAAATCAAACTCCAACTGAGCTTTTATAATATTAGGAATATTATATATTAGGAATAGGCAGTTTTTTTTTCTAAATGTCCTAAACCTCAATGGTGCAGAGTAAAAACCTTGAATCCAAAATCTATGTCATGTGATATAACACAAGGGAAGCTTTTAAATACTTTCCAGTGTACCAAGTGCTGGTCATTAGGGCTGAATAGGAAAAAAACTGATTGACCTTTGTGCAGAGGTTCTTGGAAAGGTGCAGGCAGCATGACCCACACCTCTGCTGGGATATGCACATGATATATATACTGAACAAACACTAGGCTAAGTTGTCATTAGGCATGGGCCTCCTGGTAGCCATGGGCCCTGTGTGGTCATCCAACCCATTCTAATAGTTGTCAACCACTGATGATAGAGTTGTCTGCTATACAGACCAGAATTAGGGTACATATAGGCATGAAACAGGTGTCACCTGATGTGGCTGACTAGAGCAACACTCCTTATGCCTGTAAGGCAGCACCTAAGGGTGGGATGACTGCTTACCTGAAACAAAAACTTATTGACTAGGAAAATGTAACCTGGTCAATATTTGTTCCCAAGACAACTTAGCCAGGGGATGTCTCCAACTGTCAGGAACAGTGCATAGATATACCGCTATTGCCCAACCCCTCAGGATCAAAGATCATCCAACGTCTGGAAATATTTTGGGTTAAAGGAAACATACAGAATTTAGAGATGGCTCAGAATTAGACACTTCAATGGCAGTATAAATTATTTGTTGTCCTTGTCAGTGTTACTGTTCATCTTCAAGGATATTCATGTAATATATGTAAGGACATCAGACATTTTTCATTGGAAGCATGTGATTACTTTGGAAGACAAAACTTGAAAGCAAATTCTAAGCAGTCAGGCTTTAAAGTAGAATTATAGTCTTGCATAAAATACCATAAAAACTGTACAATAAATTGTGTAATACAATAAAAAACAGACTTTCAACTGCTTGTTTCTCATACAGTTACCTCACATGCTTTTGTCTCAGAGTGCTATTACCTGTGTAAAAATGCAATTCCCTCTATATCACAGTACAGTTTGTACTAGTGACAGCTATTATGCGTGGTTGGGTCATATCTTGTTCAGAGGGAGATATGTACAAGTGAGATAAAAAAACATTTTGTTGTTTACTGGTAGTGAATCTGTCAGGTAAAGTCTTCTCGGTAGATCTACTTAGCAACTAAAAGCTTATCCCCTGCTCTCTCTTTATCAAAGCATGTTCTTCTTGCTTTGGCACACACACTGTTGGCTTTAAACAGGATTCTGTTCTAATAAATAACAATAGTGTGGCAAATCCACAGGAGCTGAACAGGAATTTTTAAAGTCTCCAATATGCTAATAGCTGTCAAAGGTAAAAAAGGTTTTATGAAGTCATTTAGCCTAAGGGATTGTATGTTATTCTGTCACTAAATTCCAGTGGGTCTTTATGTACATACAGTATTTAAAGCTCAAATGCAGCTATATAGATACTTTATGTAGTTCCATTATAAGGCTAATATGCTTATACCATTGTAAGGGTCTCATGATGACCACCACAGTCAAAGCCTTGTTGTCATAGTCTTGACCCCCCATCCTCCTTAGCTCACAGCATGCCAGGGATTTTATTACAGTACAAGCTTCTTAGCCATGCCCACCAACTCTTTCTCATCCCACCCTCGTTTTTGAGTATCTTTGCATAGATCTTGCTGCATGTAACACTGATCATGCTGTTATTCTCTTCCCATCTGACATCCCGAAGGAAAAAAAAGGGTCTACATTATCTTGTCACTGCAGACATAAATGACATTTTTTAATGAAATATACTTTATTCTGCTAAAGCTTTAGGGATTATATGCAGTGAGTTGAGAACACAGAGAACTGGAGTTCAACTACGAGAAGATCTAAAAACACCATTTATTCCAGGTACCAGTATGTACAATATTTACCAAACAAAACATTGTTTTTTTTTTTATAATACAGTCTGTGATGGAATTATTGTTATATCACTGCTTTAGGAAAAATGCCCTATATCAGTGTTTCTCAACCAGGGTTCCCCCAGAGGTTGTTAGGAGCCATGAGTACTCTGTGCCTTCCAGGTCAGTTTACTTGACACACAATGATCTCTTTGGCTATCTGTAAGGGTGACATTCTTCCTACTGCAAGGAATGTAAGATATATTCTTCCTACTCACCACCATGCTAATTTATTGTTCTGGATATAGAAATCATAGAAGGGGTTCCCCCATGTAAAAAAAGGTTGAGGAACTCTGACAGAGCAGAGGATTTACATTAGAATTAAAGTTTGTTAAAAAAAGAAAACAAAGAAGTAGAGCTTAGATGTGTGACCTTCGAAATGTGGGTAATAAGTTTAGGATCCAATCATAAGTGGTTATATACAATGGCCTGATTTTAATAAATAGGGTGAGCCATGATGTGAAAAGTGCAGCACAGTGTAATGGAGAGCAGATAGTGATATACCCTCTCATTTTTAAATGGGCTCCTAAATGTACTTATACATGCAGCTAGTGTAAGTAAAGAAGCTCCTGTCTCTAAATTATGGTATGTTGCTCTCTATGATGTTTGGTTATTTCCTGTTTTTCTCTATTGTTCATGCTGGACAGCATGCACCTGAAAAAAGACAGCCTCTAGTATTTGATGTTCCAGCCTGACCTATACTAATTTCCCACTGTGATTAGAAAAAGAAAGTGAACAGGAGTGCAGGAACACACACATTAGTGAAGCCGGAAATACCAAAGAAGACTGCCATGGGACACATAATAGTATTTGATGTAAGCAATCCCACTTTTTGTGATTTCTATACAGAGGCGATGTTACATCTTTGCAAGCCATCAAAAAACAGTAGATGATCCTCAAAAGAAAAAAACAATGACGCTGACTGTCATTGGGGATAAAACTGCAACTATACTATACACTCCTACACTCCTAAAATCCACGACCTATGAGGAAATCAGAAAAATGTTAAAGGCACCTTTCCCCTAACACCTTTTACAAGAATCCAAAATTTAGATGAGTCAATGGACCTGATTTATCAAAGCTCTCCACAACTGGAGAAGACTATCATGGGAGAGCCTGGGTGATCCAGCAAACCTGGAATAAATTTCTTAATTCCTTTATTAAATCAGGTCCTATATCTAGTTACAGTGCATAATTAAGACATTTAGAGCGAAACACTACAAATGTGGAAAATACATTCGAATTTGCAGTAGTGAATACTGCCAGTGTTAAGTAGCAGTATCCACTAGTTATGTGTTGCAATATGTTGATTAGTTCGCAGAAATCTTGATGAGGTCTCCCAGGAGCAAATGATCACTAAACCTGGCCTGACTTTTTTTGCAGGGGAAATGGACCTTGCTTTAAAAACAGCATAGTTGCATGCATGTTTCTGCCATCAATGTGCATGATGTTTGTAGTGCTGTGGATTACAACTTGGTAAAAGGTAAAACTAAAAAGACTCTGTGCTCTTAGCATTACCATTTAAGCCACATTTAGGTTAGGCTGGTTGCTGCAGATGCTTTACACTCTAGGCATATCGAATACAATTTTTTCAAAAATAAAGGGCAGGCTTTAATCAAGTCAAACTGTCTATATCTCAAAAGGCAACTACAAAAGCCACAGTAGGCCAGTCACACATACTCAGTGGGAAAACTTAAATATGCCAATTCTTAAGTCTAACAGTGATAGAAGTATATGAAGAGACTATGAGGGTACTATAAGCACAACTCTGAAACAGCGCCATATCCTGTTCCAGCCGTCAATCAAATAAATACTAAGCACAAATACTGGCAGAAAATGTCTTTAAAATTGGATCTTGCCCCAGCCTAATAACAAATGATAATGGATAATGCTACTGCAGAAACTCAGACTAATATTACTCATAGTCATATGTCTCCAGCTTGGAATATCTGTTTCACCAGGCATGTTTTAGTTATTTAGTTGTTTATGGAAACCTTGATTGCAGGCTTCTCTGTTGTTGCGGTATTATTGATATCCTAATCGTGGGTTAATTTGGGAATTTACTAGTTAAATGCATTAAAGAGAAACGTGCTTGTTTTAATTCTGCAGTCATCTAATTAAAAAAAGTGCGGATTAAGAGAATTTACTAGAACAACCTTCTTACCATACTATACTGATGCTCAGGATTTATGGGAAGTGAAAGCTATCCACAATTCTCATCAACCAACATCCAAATTGAACATGAACTTCAAAGCATTTTTGGCTTGATTAATTTGCATACTTTTCTTGGTCAGAAAGCAACATTTGTGGAACCTCTTCAGCCTCTGCTTATAAAAGAAGTTTCTTGGAAGTGAACTTTTAATCTTTCTTGTGCCTTTCAAACATTCATGAAACATATGAACTCTTGTTCATTATGATGAAGACAGAACAATGCATAATGCTGACCTGAATGATATCCTTATGGCTTAAGTACATTTTCAAGGCAAACACACAAATTGCCTACTACCCATCTGCAGGCTGGCATCCACCTAGGTAATGAGTAGGCAGAGAAAATAGTACAGGCAGCTAAAGATGGGCTAAAAATCATGGCTGATGGTGGACAAGGCTTACAAGTTTGCAAATAGCATGGTATCTTACTTTATGTTCAACAACAGGTTTCTAACCTTGCTAAACTTGTTCTGTGGCACCATCTTAAAACACGCTTAATCTAGATTTGACTTACAAATTTTAGAGAAAGCAACAAAATCCTGGATTCAACTTTATCTTCTAAGACAATATACCCATTGGCTCTACACAACCACGTTAATTCTAGTCAACAAAAAGTTATTAAAGCTCACACTTTGGGCCTGATTTATTAAAGCTCTCCAAGACTGGAGAAGTTAGAATATGATGGGAGAACCTGGGTGTTTCACCAAACCTGAAATGGATCTGGTCTAGGGTTGAAAACATTTGTCAACTATTAGCAAAAGATTTTTAGGTAATCCATTCCAGGTTTTGCCAGATCACCCAGGTTCTCTTATGATAATCTATCTTCTCCTGTCTCAGAGAGCTTTATTACTAAGCCTTTTGTGTGCTCATCGCTGAGGAGTTAATGTCAATTTCAATCATTTAGCAATTTTATGACTTGCTAATGGTAGCTACCCTTTGTACATCCTTGTTGCCATGTGTACTGTTTACTGAATATGTCTGAAATGCAATAAAGTAAACATGGCTTGTAAGAGATACTGGAAAACCTACTAAGTGGTTTGTTAATTGCCACTCCCCAATTACATCCAGTCCGGATGAAATATTATGTGCAAAATAACACTTTAAATAATGTGTAATAATGTCTAAGTGTACATATCCACCCAAAAGAGGGACAGCTGATGTATACTTCGGAATGTTCCATTGCTGTAAGGTAAAGCAAGATTTGCAAATATGGAAATTTTTATCAAGATATATTTATATAACTTTACACAGCACTGTACAAAGTCTATAGTCATGTCACTAACTGTCCCATGGAAGGGCTCAATCTAATGTCCCTACCATAATCATATGTTATTACCAGTCTAAACGCAATTTGAGGAGAAGCCACTTAAACTAACTGGTTGTTTTTGGAATGTGGGAAGAAACTGGAGTGCCCAGAGGAAACCCACGCAAACACGGGGAACATACATAATCCATGCTGATAGTGTCCTGGCCAAGATGCAAACCTGCGGCCTACTACTACAAAGATGAATATGCTAACCACTGAGCCATCTGTGCCACCCAGACAAGTTCATAACTTAATGTAACATATTTATATGCTTTATGTACTTCATGTACTTTATGTGCTTTATATGAGGAATGAACACTGGAGGGCAAGAAATGTATCCAAATGGGTCATAGACATTGCTGTGTAAGGAGAGTATTGCTATGCTTTTGTTATACTAAGAAAATAGTTCTAAAGCAGAGCTAGACCTAATTTGTAAAAAATTGTGAGAAAAAAAGTTGTTTATTGCAGAAGAGACAGGCAACGCCTTTGTGCTGGAAAAAAAAAACTTTACCTGCCTGATCGCAATTTTTCAATTCCAACCACCTGCCCTTTCTCCATCGTGGGTGCCGACATCTTTATCCAGTCTCAGTACACTGAGCTGAACATGTGCAGTATTCATTGATGAAAAGATTAGGAACAGGCAGGTAAATGTATTCTATTACAGACATCATCTGTCCCTTCTGCAACAATGAACCTGCCTGTTCATATTTTTTTTTTTTTTTTTTTTTTTAGTTTGTCTTTAGTTATATGTTTTTTTATTTTTACAAGATTTAAAGTGGAGCTAAACCTGTGAAAAAAATGCAAGCAGGCAAGATTTTTTTTGCAGAAGGTGCAGTTCCTGAACCTGAAAGAGATGCAGCTGGTGCAGATGGTGGTGCCTGCAGCAGAGAAAGGACAAGTGAGTTTATTTTTAAAAATGTGATCAGACAGGTTAGTTGATTTTTTTGCAGAAGGGGCATTGCATTTCCCTTATGCAGGTAAGTTACCTGTCTGTTCACTTTTTTTTGCGTTAACATTAGTTCTGCTTTAACATATAAGGCATTTTACAACAGGACTCTTGAGATTTGTAGAATTTGGTAAATGCTGCCATCATGTGGTAAAACTTAAAAGCAGTTTACTAATCTGCACTGGTTATTTTACCCTTTCCTTATTCACCCCAAGGGTGGGAAGCTTACTGGACATAGGAGAGCCTCAAGTGCAGCCTCTGATATAATCAAAGCGTGGCACATGATATTCAGTGAATTTAATGCAACAGAAAGCAGTCTTTAAAGAGAGGGTTTAGACTGCAAGCATGATATATTATTACACAGTATTTGTATAGCGCCAACATGTTACGCAGTGCTGTATAAGTCCATGTCATGTCACTAGCTGTCCCTCAAAGGGGCTCAAAAGCTAATGTCCCTACCATAGTCATATGTCTTTAACACAGTCTACTTTTGGGGGGAAGCCAATTAACCCAACCGCACGTTTTTAATTGTGGGAGGAACCCACACAAACACAGGGAGAACCTGCAAACTCCATGCAGATAGTGCCCAGCTGAGATTCAGTCCTTGGACCCAGTGCTGCAAAGGCCAGAGCGCTTACCTCTAAGCCACCATGCTGACCATATAGAACTGCGGTCACCAACCTTTTGGACCTCACGTACCACTAAAATCATAATTTTAAATCCCACGGACCATTATTATGAATTTTTTTTGAAAGATAAATGCATTTGTAAAATAATGATTGAAGAACTTTAATTTTAACATTATGAAATGCACCTAAAAAATATAACAAAATTATAATATAATTGCTTCTGTAATCATAACAAAATCTTTAAAGATTGTTTAATTGTAACAAAATTGTTAAAGTTAGTTTAACTATTACAAAATGATTGAAGCTTACACATTTTTGGTGTGTGATTTGTTTCTGCTTGTTTGAAATAAGTTTATGGATTTTTGGCTCCAATGATGTTACTGCAAGACGTAGAGCTGTTTTTATTTCAAGCCGAGACCTGTACCGTGTTTGAATTGCCGTGACTTTTTGCAGAGTGTCCAAATTTGTTTGCGGACCACCTGATATAGAAGATGGTAAGGATAGCAACCGCAGATATAATAGATGATCAGAGACTATGAATATGCTGAATAAGTTGTTGGAGACCAGAGACATGCTCCAGGAGATTCTTACTAATGTCAAAGAAATAAACCAAAGTATTTAACTACTGCAACTCTAAAGAATAATTTTCCTTTTCTGGCTTAAGTTAGCACCCCCTTCCTCGAGATTTACCTTTACTATTATTTTCATTAAAATGTTTAACTACCAATCATTTATAGCAATATCACTTAGATGTAACTTTTTGTCATTATTTTTAGGGTAATAAAGTTTATGTATTTAAAGCTCATAGGACCATCCACATCACAACACTGTACTGCAACACAGTAACATGTAGACATGTTGCAGTGTGTTAAACAGCACTTTGAAATTGACTGGGTTGCCTCAGGCATTCTCACGAAAATTTCCTTGAACTTACGATGGTTCCAGTAAATTTTGACGAACCAATTTCAGGGAACCATCGGAAGATTGAGGAAATTTTAACAAAAGGATTCACAGGATTCCCTGGGAATCCTCCTATTTTTGATCCCCGGGGCACTAGAGGGTAAATAACCCCTAGTGCCCCGGGGATAGCATACTGTTCTCGATAATCCAGCCGCGGCGGACAAGTATCCCCATTCAAAACCTCTAGTGCTCCCTGATTGGCTGAGGAAAGCTGGTGCTGCATTCATTGATCAGTGCAGCCTGAAATCTTTTTTTTTTTTTTAATTCGAGTTTGATCGGCAAATTTACACCGGCCATTTTCGCTTACAATTACGGTTCGCTGCGAGATTAAGTTTTAAAAACTTGCTCGCTCATCCCTATTTGAAATGCAAAGCAACATAGCAGATTGCATATTTTATAGCATGACAATGCACAGCATTATGGAGGTGTTTTGAAGTGGCAAAATTGTCCCTTTGTTTTCAGCTCATTTTTTTTCAGGAGACCCAACAATAGACCCTACAGAACCTTATAAGTATTACAAGGCAGAGAGTTCAGCATGAGATGGAATTATTATTTTCAAGCCTTATAATTTAGCTTATTGCTGAAACTGGTCTCAGCCCTTGGCAATGACCTACTTTGTCCTACCCCTGTTCCTTGAATTGCATGCTGGGAATTTCTCACAGTTCCCTATATTTCCAGCACTGAATGTGTTTCTAAATTATGGCAGTTTGTTTAAAATCTGTACAGTTTTGTACAATCTTTAATTTTTCTATTTTTGTGTGAAGAAACATTGGCATGTCCTGGTGCTCTGACAACTTACTTAGACATGTGAAAAAAGCACCATTATCCCTGTGAAGGTATTTGCCTAGTATTGGCCACCCCAAAGCATATTTGCCAATCATTTGAGTATTTTTTTACAATATAGAAGCAGTTTAAATGTGATTTCATATCCAGCAAACCTCCTTTATTCTTAAACTAAGTGAAAATAGATTTAGGTTGAGATTATAAGTCACTATTAAACTAGGAGGTAGAACATTTTGGTGGAGAAAACAATGCATACTTCTTCTGCCAAACATGTATTTACACTTTTCTTCAAGCTATTTTGTATGTGCTTGCACTGCCTGTGGTGTATGCATAGTGCACTGTACACTCCTAGTCTAGTCCCAGTATCTGTAAAATGCTGAAAATGGACTGGGATGATATAACTTCAGAGTGAATGTCATTAGTGGAAATCCAATAGCCAAAAAAATAAGAGACTGGACCTGGAAAAAAGAAGATGGGGATGTAGGATGGAGTAGCAACAAGGCTAATAGAGTTGTAAGTGGTAAAGAAGGGCAAATTTATTGGAAAGTATACCATAAACTGTATTTACAATATGGCAAGAATGAGAGATCATTTAAAAAAGATAAGACCCCGATACAGGTGTCCTAGAATTTTAAATCTTTATGTACTCTTTGAAGAACCATGCTAGATAGATATTACATAGTTATTTAGGTTAACAAAGTGCTTGGTGCACATGGGACGATTGAAAAAAGATTTCACTACTATATGATATCAGAAGTTTTTATTTCAATCTAACAATTTCTACCAAGTTATAAAAGATGTGCTTTTCCTGCACTGAATTCCACTGCTCCCCTAAATGAAGGCCACTTACTGAAGCTTTATGACCATTTGGGTTCACTTGTTCTTTGTGTCTTGGTGCACAATACTTCCCATCACTCTAAATGGCCATAAAGTTTCAATAGGTTTAAATGTAGGGATCAATACAGGAGAGTAGAGGAAAACAAGCAGATATGCTGTTTATCACAATTTGTGCATAAAGTGACAGCTGATATTTTGCTTTGAGTTGCACTGCAGTCAGGAGAAGGTTAGAGAGATACAGTACAAACAAATGACATTTAATTTAAAAAAAAAAAAAAAGTCCAACAAAAGAAAATTTTAAGTATAGATAGACTTTGTTATCAAACAATGTTCAGGTTACAATTGTCATATAATGGTAGAAATGATATACTTTTGGGCTGATTTACGAAAGGAACTGAAAACGTTTCAATATAAAATGTGTTATCCATGGCATATTGATAACCTGCGCTTTTCTATGGAGCCGAGCACAGCAGGGTGCCGTTCTTTCGTTCTCTCACCTCCCCTCTCCATAGAAGGGAATTGCTCTGTTTGTATAGTGCTCTTTTATTTTCTATGCCACTGGAAACAATCAGAAAAGATTTTTTCCTACTTCTGAATATTCTTCAGATTGTTTGGAATTGGCCCTATTGCCCCCCCCAACATTTGTTTCTCTTAGATCATTACTGATGTCATTCCTCCTTGGCATTGTGTTAACACACACCTTAGTACTCTAGACCAGAAAAGCGCCAAAACTTCTGCTTTTACAGAGGCGGTCACACTTGCTGATAACCAAAGTATCAAATGCATTTAGTTAGCAGCATCTGCCTGCCACTTACTTTTCCAATGCCTTTGGAAGTGGCAAAGTGTCCTTATTTTTTTGATTTTGCATTTTTTACTTTGTCTTTGCCTAATATATAATTAAACAGTGTAATATGCAATGTATTGTTGTTGATGTCACGTTGTATTTACATAATGTTAAGACCTGCTAAGGACCCATTATTATTATGTTTTTTATTAATGTTTTATTTAAACTTTATTTTCCACAAAAAAATCTCTAGAATTTATTTTCTCTGTTCCATGGAAGTTTTTGCCCATCTTATCTCCAATGGGACTGCAATTCAGTCAAGGTTTATTGCATGTTTCCTGTGCCTCCCCATAATAACAGAATATTATTATGAATATTATTGTCATTAGATGTACTCTGTGACAGAAGTTGCTTTGACAACTCGCTATTTAGTACATGGTTACAGAGTTCAATCTACTATATAATTAAAGAATTTTGTGGTTGCCAAAAATGTAAGCCTTGGTTCATTAAGGTTATATTTGTCATTACTGTTTACTACAGGTTGTAAAAACAAGGAACGGTTGGGAGGCATTATTCAATGATAGCACTTTTAGATAAAAATATCAGGGGGAGGCTTTAATAAGGTAACCAAGGATCTAAATTAGTAAGGGGAAATAAACAACTTGTGGGATTGCAAGACATAACAACAATTTTGGTGACAAATGTTTAAAGCAGAACTTTAGGTAACAGTTGCACCCAAACAGGTCCTTTATTGCAGAAGGAATCTTTCCTGCCATCTTCCCCCTTCATCTCTCTCTGGTTCTAACCATCTTGATTGCCCAGGGGATGCCAGGATACCCGGAAGTGTCTTTTTAAAGAAGACAACGAACAGGTAGGTAAGTATGTTTTATTGCAGAAGGGACATCGCCTGTCCTTTTCTGTAATAAAGACCTGCCTGGTTGCTGTTATTCAAAGCAGAACTATAGTTATAAGAACGGGTATGTTTTTCTTTGGAAATATCTCTTTTCCTATCCTGTTGTGTCTGAAGGTAGGAAGTGATGAAAAATCTAACCATATCTAAAACATTAACTATCTCATTTTATCAAAAACCTAAAAATCTTTGGTTTTAGATATAATGCATGTAATCCTTACAGCATTTACCCAAAAATGTAATATAATTTTTTCCCATAAGCATGTTATTGTGCTTTGCATAAACACTGTTAGTTCTTTTATACTATATATATGATATATTTGTTACAGTTTAATAGTAATGTAATTTCTTTAATGGATATTTGGGCAATCATTCTATGAACTTGAGTTCAATGACACTGTTATATAAATGTTATTTTCTTTAACAAGTTAATATAAAGCTAAACTACTGAAAATGGCTATGCAACCAAGCACCAGTAGAGGAATGTATATGTATTTCATTTGTAATTGTTCTAGTCTAATAGTCTAAAACCTGTGTAGTGCATAGGACACAAAGTGAAATGACAGAATATATGCTGTGGCTAAGTGTGAGTGAGATAGGTGATAGGATCCTACTATATCAAGGTTTATCAGCCAGGGTTCCATGGAACTCTAGGGTTCCTCCAGAGGTTGTTAGGGGTTCCTTGGGCATTGAGCACTTACCACTGTTGCTAATGTTTTTTTATATGTAACAGTGATATTCTTTCCAATCGCCAGTAAGGTAAGAGGCATTCTTCCTATTGGCCTCCATGCTAATATACTGTGAGCTGTGGATATAGTAAGTATAGAAGGTGTTCCCTGAAGACCCGAAGGTTTACTTTATTAAAGGTTCGCTCATGGTAAAAAAAGTGTTGAGAAAGGCTGTACTAAAGGGTTTGTGTATAAACAGAGGTATGTGTTTCTTTGGAAAGATCTCTTTTCCTATCCTGTTGTGTCTGAAGGCAGGTGATCTAAAAAGTTAACCATTTTACTTTTATTATAATGCATGTAATCCAGAATAATGTAAACCTCGAATGGATTTCCTAAAAGTTGTTTGCTGTTTGTTAGCAAATATTTTCAATCCTGGACCAGATCCATTCCAAGATTTGCTGGATCACTCATGTTCACTGATGAAAGTGTGTCTTCTCCAGCATTGGAGAGCTTTAATAAATCCGGCCTTATGAGTGAGACCCCTAAAGCAGTGGTCAGCAAACTCCGGCCTTTAGGTCAAATACGGCCTAGCCGGTAGTTCGTTCCCCTGGCCGCTCCGGAGCTGCAGGTTGCCGGCGGATCGGCCAGGGGGCATTAGAAACTACCAGAGCCGGAGCCGCTGGAGCTCCAGAGCCGCCCCATTGCAGTTGCTCCCCTATTTACCATGGCCAGCGTTGATACTTCTGCGGCCGCGGGAAATAGGGAAAGCTCCCTGAAGGTAAATCCCTCTCCTCCACAATGCATACAGAGGAGAGAGATTTTTTTTTTCAGGGGGCATTCCCTGGTGGTGGGTGGAGCCATTGGGGCAGGTCTGGCCTAGTGTGCTCCCACCCACTACACTAGGCCATAAAACTTTGCCAACCCCTGTCCTAAAGTCTCCCATTTCTTCACTGGAGTACCTTACTGGCTTAAATGATGCCTTTTATCTACTGATTTCCTTGGGCTGTCAAGTTAGTATATGTATGACATTGGAAATCTCTGTACGCACATTAGATGTTTGCACACTAAGGTTTTTCAAGAGCAGCATAAGAGATGTCTTGAGTGATCTAATGTGTGTATGTAGCTTTAGGTTGTTTATATTTAATTTTATTTTTAAGTGACTGATAACATTATTTGGTTGCACATTTATACTTGTAACTGTATTTCATAAATTCCCCATTGTCTTAGTGACTATTGTCAAGGGAACTATTGGCAGAGAATATTCCTTGTTTGAACTTGGCTCTGGAATTACACTCGTGGTTCTGCATGGTGATATGCGCTATCATATCCTTGAGGGATATTATGGCATTCAGTATTTGACCTTAAGTTCAATGACACTGGTATATAAACAATACTATTTTCTTCAGCAAGTTAATAAAAAGCTACATTACCAATAATGGCTAATATAACACCATTACAAGGGGTGTGCACTTCATTCGTAATCATTATGCAGATCAATGTTTGTCAACTCCAATCCTCATTCATATTCAGCAGATCATAGGTTTAGGATTTCTCTCAATACAGTACAGTGTACTGTTCCAATACAGTGTCCCTCAGAACATTGGCAGCTATTACTGATCCAATACCTCAGGTTAAATCACCGCATCATAAAAAAGGAAATCCAGAAACCCATTTATCATACAATTTTTATTAGATTATGCAGAAATTTTTAGTTAACTTTTAGAAACCTGGGCTAAGTTTAACTTCTGGACTGCTAGTTAGGCACAGTATATAAGGTAGGATGGGATATTTGCTGGACCATTTTGGAATGCAATGTTTGAAAAAGGGAAAACAGAGGTCTGGAGTATTTTTGAATGTTATGTGCAGAATAAAATTGTGTGCAGAGGGTATGGTGGTAAGCAGTATATGCAGGAGAAGAGTGTATAGGGTATGACACAAGTCAGTTTGTGTATGAGAGGAGTTTACAGCATATGAAAGTTTGTGGTAATTACAGGATTGGAGAGGCTAAAGGGAATGACAAACACTTAACAGATGCAGTGGATGAGAGTTATGGGATTTAGGAGGTTTACATGTGACATGTATGTACAAGAGAGGAGTGCAGAGGGTAGAATAATTGCTAATATGCTTAACCACCTGGGCGGTTAGCCCGAACCTGGTTCGGGGTAAGAAAACTTGCTACTATCAGTTACCCAGAACCAGGCGCGGGGTAGCTAAAAATATAAACACGCGTTACAGTTCAATCCGATTGTCATACAACATTGTATGACAATCGGATTACAACTGAAAAAAAATACTTACCTTGTCCCCACAGCCCCTCCGGAGACGTCTGTCCTGTCTTCATCCGGCGTGTGCAGTGATGATCTTCAGGGTTTCCCGGTGACGTCGCTGCAAGCGTCCGTGCGGGAGGCGGGAAATTCAAATCAATTTGTATTGAACTCAATACAAAAAAGCTGTATTAAGTCCAATACAAAGAAATCTTTATATAATATATATATAATTGTATTATATATATATTATATAAGCTACTGTACAGTTACATTGCATTATACACTATTTTTTTTTTTTAAAGATTTTTTTTTTTTTTTATAATGTTTTATAAAAAATTTTTTTAAAGTTCAATATTAAATTTTTTAAATTATAGCCTATAATCTACAATAAATTTCCATGCAAAAAATGTAACGCTTTTTGCTTGGAAGTACGGAAAGAATTAGAACACCCGGCGTTTGTGTACGCGTCCCTCGATGATTCCTGATGATGTCAGTGCATGCGCCCGTCGACGGGTGTCGTAGCGGGAAATACAATACAAAATAATACAAAATACAATTATGTGGTTTTGTCTATAGGTATGTGACGTTGGACTCTGTTTTAAAGATTACCACACTAGGGAGGTGTTTTACAAAAATATAGTACTATATAGTATACCGAATTATTGCATTTTCAGTATTTTTTATTTATTTATGCATTCTTGTTTAAGCTGATTTTTGTGTTTTTTATTTATTTTATTAATAAAGTTAATTTTTTGTTTTACATGATTGTGTGTTTCAAACTTTATTATATTCGGGATATCTACTAGACCCTGTTCGGACATATTTCTGTAAGTTACAGGTCTACAATTTAAAAAAAAAAAAATTCATGAAAAACAGTGTACCGCTTTTGGTACAGAAATCCAGACATCGGTGAAACGCCCAGGTGGTTTTTTTATTATTGTAATTATTATTATTGTTACCCAGTATTAAAATAATGCTGACATATTATGCAGCTCTACAAACTCCATAGTCATATCACTAGATGTCCCTCAAAGGGGCTCACAATCTAATGTCCCTTCCATAGTCATATGTCTTTTTTACAATTTTGGCAGTAGGCATATTTTGGCAGTTAGCATATAGGTCAATTTTGGCAGTAGGCATATTAACTGCATACTTTTAGCACTCTTTTGTTTTACTCACCGCTTTGAAACAATAAAAACAAACATAAAACTTGTCAATGCATTTCTCATGAAACAGATAAAGCATTACCTGAAATACATATAGAATGTATCAATAAATAAATATTAGCTGACAAATAATTTCTGGTTAACAACAACAAACCTTCATTAGATAATGTCCTTAGAAAATTGAATCTTACAGGATCTCCAGGATAAAATTAGGCTACCTAACATCAATAATGCAATTTGAAGACTACCATGTCTATCAAGTTTCTATTATTACCAGATTACAAAAAGATTATAAACCAGTGGCAGTTAAAAGTGAAATTCATTATCTTTACTGGTGAAACTAGAACAGACGAGCACTGTACATACATAATTAATTCTATAAAGAGGAGAGGAATTTACAAAGTTTGTACTAGGTCAAGCATTTAGTGATCTACTATGCTGATTCCTAAATGTCATCAGGGGACCTGTGTACACATGTCAGATTTTCATTGGATATGATAACGAATGTTGTCTTAGGTGACAATTATCTAGCATGTGTATGGAGATTCACTGTAAAAACATGAGATAACTGAAATTCTACCTGAGGTTTAACATCAAATCCTGCAATTTGAAGGTCAAAATCTCTCAAGTCACTTAAACTGAAGATTCGGAAAGCAGGTCTTACTGTAAAAATGCAAGTTTGCTAAATGTCTTGTGTTTATTAATGCTTGGCAAAACTACCTTATCTACTGTTACTGTTGTATACTGATCACCATAATCAGTTTATATTTCAAATATTTTTTTTTTTAAAGGTTACAACATGTTTGGGAAAAAAATTGGGAAAGTCACATACAACAAAAAATACCAGCATTCAAAGAGTTGAACTTATATGAATTCAAACATCATACATAAGCAAAAATATGAGAGCAGGGAATCTTAAGAAGTAAAATACCAAGTAAAATAACCCATCATATTTCTATTACATAGCATCAGTATTACATTGTCTTAACATACAGAAGTCTTTGAAAAATTCCAAATAAATGACAGTTACACTGTTTCTGATTATAGGTTTTTACTCTAATTTTTATTACCAGTAATCCCTGCATATTCCATACATTAGATAAATTCTAATACAGTATTCAACAAAAATTAGGAGGGGGCAAAACAACAGGTTCTTCTTGCATTATCTAAGATGAAAGATACGAGATCCAGGGGTCCCATGTTTTATGAAAGACTTGCATTCTATCCTTAAGTAAACATGTCAGTTTGTTGTTTGTCATGATCCAGTTCAACTTATTTTTTTAGTAAATTCCATTGGTATACTAGAGGCTTTCCAGTAGCAAGCTATTGTTATTCGTGCTGCAAGGAAAATGTATTCAATCAGACAGGCAGTTTGTTTTAAAAGCCTTTTGTTCAATTGTGCAAAAAGGGATGTTTCTAACGGTTTAGGTAAATTGATTTGGGTGACTGAGTAAATAAGGTTGTGTATTCTGATCCAAAATCTCCTAACTTTTGGGCAACTCCACCAGGTATGTAACACAGTACTCATCTGACGGCAGTTATTGTAGCACAAAGGGGAAAGGCCTGTATATAATTAATGAACTCTAACTGGTACTAACTACCATTGCATTAGAACTTTATAGTTTACTTCAATGAGGGAAGTACTAGCTCGCAATACTCTGCCATTCTTTAACATTCAGGATCTCTCCTCGATCAGAGTCCCATTGACACATATAGAGGAGTTTTTTTATGAGAATCAAAAAAGCTAAATATAAGGCTTAAGTTCTACCCCTAGCCTCAAATAAGACTGAACATAATTTTTAAAATGCTGTGCTTTGATAGGGGGGAGTTACTCCTTTAAGTTTAGAGATTAAAAAAGACCATATTTGTATAAACCTGAACATTAGTTAGGTTGAAAAAAGACATAAGTCCATCATGTTCAACCATCTCTGCAGGAGGTAGTGAGTATTTTTTTCTGTAGTGTGGCAGTGCTCATAACATCTCTTCCATCGAAGAGATCGCCAATATGATATATTCTTTTATCTAGCCACCTTTAAATTGTAGTTTGTCACAGCCAGGAGGGAACTCTGGGTTGTCCCATAGGGGTGTCAGAGGTAAATAAGATAAGATAGGACACAAAGCACGCCTAGTTTTTGGATTGCAGCTAATTATATATTGTGTGAAATTCATTATAAATAGCCTAATATATTACAACATTTAACAACAGTTTTCTTTTTTTAAGGTTAGAAATCACACTAACTGTGATTGATTTCATTTGTCTTCATGCCTAGAAATTGCCTTAATGATCCAGACAGTTTCTTCTCTGTGTGGATTATTCACGATGAAAGCACACCGTCGCCAAATTACCACAGAACGCAACAAGATATACAAATTATATTTCGGCTGTCCACTTGGTGACCAGGATAAATCTTGGGGTCCATATGTTATCTGTACCAGTTGTCCCAATGGACTGCGTGACTGACTAAATCGGCGTAAAGCAGCAATGTCATTCGAAATCCCGATGTGTGTGGAGAGAACCGCGAGACCATCTAATCTCGTCAACAAAAGTGGATTCTCAGGTAAAACTAAGCACAAAATTGATTTTGCAATTGGGCCTGTTCCCCATGATGATTCATTGCCAGGTCCGGTACCGCCACATGATGGACTTGCTTCTGTAAAAGGTGATGAGGAATGCTCTGGAGTTGCAGCCAGTTACAACCCCGAATCATCTAATCCTGACGACGATTCAGAACCAGAGACTTTTAGACAAGCAGAGCTGAATGATCTTGTTCGTAATCTAAATCTCCCCAAAGACAAAGCAGAACTTCTTGCTTCAAGGCTTAAACAGAAGCAATTGCTTGCAAAAGCTGTAACTGTAACTCACTACAGAAAAAGAAATCATAACCTGACAAAGTTCTTCATTAGTGATGGCTCACTGTGCTACTGTCATGATATAAATGCATTCTTTAACAGTTTTTCACAAGAGCATGTTCCATCTGAATGGCGTATCTTCATTGATTCCTCTAAAAGAAGCTTGAAAGCAGACTTACTGCATAATGGTAATTCCAAACCACGTTTACCGATTGCCCATTCCGTTAACCTAAAGGAGTCCTATTACAACATGAATTTACCACTTGAAGCAATCCAGTATAAAACACACCAGTGGAACACCTGTGGGGATCTAAAGGTCATTGGCTTGTTGATGGGAATGCAAGGAGGATTCACAAAATATTGCTGTTTCCTATGCTTGTGGGACAGCCGATCTACGGGAGACCATTATGTCAAGCGTGATTGGCTACCAAGTTTCTATCTCTGGTTGATCCGCATAAAATATTTCTGCCACCTCTCCCTATCAAGTTAGTCTTGATGAAGAATTTTGTAAAGGCCTTGGGTAAATCAAACTTAATGGGTTTTCAGTACCTTGTTGAGAAGTTTCCAAACATAAGCACTGCAAAAATGAAGGAAGGGATATTTGTAGGGCCACAGGTCAAATCTGTTCGGCAGACAAACAATCTCTCAGCAGCTGAGCTAGAAGCTTGGGATGCATTCAAGTGGCTGTGTAAAAATTTCTTCGGCAACCATAAGTCTCCTGCATACAAGGAAGGAGTTCAGAATCTGCTTGATTCTTACCAGAAACTGGGTTGTCACATGTCATTAAAAATACATTTCTTACACTCACATCTAGAATTCTTTCTGGAAAATCTTGGTATGGTAAGTGACGAGCAAGGAGAACGTTTTCACCAGGACATTCAGTTAATGGAGCACTGCTACCAAGGTTTCTGGAATGAAAGTATGATGGCTGACTACTGCTGGATGCTGTACCGCGACAATCCAGACATAGAGTACACAGGAAAATCATACTCTAAGCATTTCTGAAGAAACAATGGTACCTGACTGACACTGCTCAGTAGATCTATACCACAGTGTGCCTTATTTTACTTCACACTGAAGATGTAATAACTTTCACTTCAATAGTGCTTACTTTTTAGTACAAAATACATAGTACTGATAACTCATAAGGACTCATAAGGAACTGTACGAAAAAACTGAACAGATCTGAAATCTGCTTAAAAAACTGATTTAGAAAATATTGCTGTGGTTTCTGATGATTATCAAAACTAATTTTTTGTTGACCTTTGTAATCTGCTTATATATGTGACCCATAACAAGACAGTGGATAAGATATGGACCCATATCATATGTCTGTACTGGCTTTGTATTTATTACTTACTATATGGATTGGTATAATTTGATATTTAGGAAGCATATTCAAAATATAGTATAGCTTTCATGTAAGTTATAAATATATTATACATTTTCATTTTATATGTTTGAAAGCTTTTCTAGAACGTATGTGTTTCCCTGATAAAGTGGACGCTGGTTCAGGAAATGTTGCCAATACTATCTTCACATATCAGTTGGATTGGTGATATACTGTATCTTCAGTTCAAGCCACCTACAAGGAGTTGACTTAATTGGTTTAATGGTTTCAAAATTGTAAATCTTACTATCATGCACAAATAGGCAGGACGTGGCTTAGTAATAGCACTCTGGACTTTGTAGCGCTAGGTCCCAGGTTTGAATCTTGGCCAGGGCAATATCTGCATAGAGTTTGCAGGGTCTCTTCGTGTTTGCATGGGTTTCCTCTGGGTACTCTGGTTTTTTCTCACAATTCAAAAACATGCAGTGAGGTTACTTGGCTTCCCCCCAAAAATTGACCTTTGACTGTGCTAAAGACATTTGACTATGATAGGGACATTAGATTGTGAGCCTCTTTGAGGGACAGCTAGTGACATGACTGCGTAATATGTTGGCACTATATAAATGCTGTGTAATATTAATATTAGGTATATCTTTTCAAAATGTATGTGTTTACCTAAATCTTCTTTTATTGGAGTTATAAATATTTATTAGTTACCACTATCAGTCAGTAGATGGAATCTATATTATGTGAAATATGAATATTTAAAAAAACTCTTGTAATAATTATAAACCTGTTCTGGTTCTCGAATGTATTTGGGTTATCTCTCTCACTGTTTCCCGGACCTGGGCACAATCACTTTAACCTGGTCTCATCCCACTTGAGCTTGGCACATTTTGCAGCTACATGGGTAACTTGTAAAACTCTGTTTTTTTCCCAAAAATGTGGCCTTTCAAGTCTATGATTAATTATTTTTTAAATATTATTTGCTTATTTCATCATAAAAAAAATGTTTGCACAGCTAATGTACTCAACATCTGACCACTTGTGTGTATGTTATAAAAGACCACAACCTGACATTGTTTAACACAGATAGGTAACCTCTGTATGAACTCCTGTGGTATAAGTCATAAAAAAGCACTGCACAGAAGTGCAGAACAATACTGTGGATGTGCTCCACTGCCTTTGTCTTGCTCTTTTACGTCACTGCTTGAGTAAAACTATCCATGCAGTAAATGTTTGTGGGTCAAAGTAACAAGCTGTATGTGCTTTAATTGCTTATTGAATGCTTTCTCTGATCTATGATTATCTTCTTTTCTAATTTTAATTCCAGTTTTTTTTATATCTTCTTGCCTAATACAGAAAATGTCTATACCTTTCCATGTGCTTTACTGCAAAAATTAGAGCAAAATATATGAACTATCATGCTGCCAAGTAATATTATTATTATTATTATTATTATACAGTATTTATATAGCGCCATCATATTACGCAGCGCTGTACATAGTCCATAGTCGTGTCACTAACTGTCCCTCAAAGGAGCTCACAATCTAATGTCCCTACCATAGTCATATGTAAGGTCAATTGTTAGGGAGAAGCCAGTTAACCTAACTGCATGTTTTTGGGATGTGGGAGGAAACCGGAGTACCCGGAGGAAACCCACGCAGACACGGAGAGAACCTGCAAACTCCATGCAGATAATGTCCTGGCTGGGGATCGAACCTGGGACCTAGGGCTGCAAAGGCCGGAGTGCTAACCCCTGAGCCACGGAAATATGAAAATGTTTTGATATAAATTTGCTTCATTTGCTAATTGCTATATAATGGTATTAGTAAAGGGTGTAATGTTATTAAAGCACTTGCTCAGGGGTACATTTATCGTTGATTAAAAAATGCTCATCTTCAAATTGTATTCATGTTAGCGTGCTGTTAAACCCGACTCCATGACTTTGTGAGTGCCACCCTGTAATGCCTTCTTCTGTTTCACATTTTGATCTTTAACCATCTTGATGTAAGGTCCGTGCAGATGCACATGAGTTCTTTACCTGCAAAGGAAGCCAGGTATCCCTGGCATGCGCAGTTCAACAAAATTTAGCAGATGGTCAGTGATCAAGCAGGTAAAAATACTTATTGCAGAAGGTATATCACCTTTTCCTTTCTGCATAAGGACCTGCCTGATGCCATAATTTTAAGGTGGAATTTTAGATCCACTTTAAGTGTTTGCTATTTTTATTTTGCTTTGTTTAAGCAGATAGGCATGCATTGGAGAAGTTTAAATGAACATTGTTGTAAGCTTCTGGTGTGTCCCTGCATCTTTAATGGAATGAGCTATTTCCAAGGCAAACCTCCTTACAGTTTATAATAATAATTTATTTTTTTGTCCCAAAATATATTTGTTTGTCTTTATTTAGTAAATAAAAACTGTGTACAAACCACGATATAATGTTTTTATCAAACAGAGGATATTGGTCTTCTGGTAGCATTCTGGTAGAGTTTAGCCATTTTATATATTCTCCCCACCACAGGAACTCTGCAATCTTTCTATATAGAGCCTTGGTTTCACTATATTAAAGGTATGAAAATCAGTTATTTTCTTTAAATCTCTGTGACTTTGCATATATTTTTCCATCCTAGTACTAGGCTATGAGTTGTTTATTCTTCTGCAAGGGGTTTTGGTTCAAGTGATTATATTGAAGTTTTTATAAATGTATTTTTTACATTGTGGAATTACTACTAATGTAACTATTTGTGATTTAATTCCTTTATGATATGGTTGAATAATTTATTTCATTAAGTACATTTGGTAAATATTAGTATCACATATGTACTTCGTTGGTCAATATGGGCTTTTACAAAAGAGACTTATGGTAAGTGACTTATGGTAAGTGACTTATGGTTGATTTTCATACCCACAATATAGTGAAACCAATTTTCCTATCAGTTTCAGCTTGGTAAAATAGTTTTGAAGAATGGGTTGATTTCCCTAATTTGGCTTACCTTGTATTTTTTAGGCCTCAGGTTCACTGCTGGTTTGATATTGAGGCATGTAGCATGTGGACGCAGAAAGTCACATGCTACATGCCTCACATGGGTCAAAATTGTTGGCACAAGTTTCTGAGATAGTTTTTCACCTCTGTATTTAATTGAAAAATACTCTTTATGGGTTTTTTTTATTATAATTCACTGAATTATATATAATGATGGTATTAAAAAATGATACTTTTTATAGAATATATTTTTCTATGCCCCTAAACGACTTTTCCTATGTATGGGTGGGTTTCTATTTGGTATATATATGTGCATAACTATACACAGTGGCTTATGACACGAAATGTAATATATTATTGAAGGAAGCAAAAATAGGAATAAATGTATTTAAAGTTATAGGACACAATGAGGATGCAGTTATCAAGCCTACAAAATGAGCACAATGCATATGCAATTATTTAGTTTTGTGCATGCATATTAATATGCATAAATATAAAAATCAATGGTCCTACTGTTGTATTGCTGATGTAGGTCACTGGAAAACTAAAGGTACAGTGATTGATTATTTCCAGTTGTGGCAGTAGGAAACTATGCAACACTAATTATAACAGCTAACAAAAAGAACAGGTGGCCTTATCCATAGATAAAATGCGGGACTGCATGTTAAATGAGTGTACAGCAGGTACAAACAAAAAAGTTAAATATGAACTCAAATTCTTATAGTTAGGAACATAGAAGCATCAATAAGAGGACTAAAATAGTAAACCAAAAGGTTAATCATTCTACTGTTTCTTTTCCTGGACATCCGAATTGTTAAACATATTCCGAAACAGTGAATTATTGCCCAAAGATGTTAGTGATGTGTAAAGCTTCCTTCCTCTGTTGACTTTGAGATTTTAGTTTAGTAATGTTCCAAGGATAATTGAACACATTTCCAAAAAAGAAACCACTGATTGCAAAATTTTAACATAGGTGAAGCTTGATGCCAGAACATTACTTTGGGGGTGTTTAGGCAAACTCAAATGTCTTGTTGACTTGAGGGTTTAAAGTGAGCAGCAATTAATGTTCAACCTGAGGGTCGTCAGACTTGCATATCCAACTTTATTTTAAATTCAAGGTGCAGTTTTAACACTGCCCATTTACTTACAAGAGGGGGGCATAGGTTGACTGCAGATGGAAGAAATTGTAACTAATGCTATATAACGCTATATATAGATGCTATATTATAACATCTAAAATAATTTTCTAGTGTACCCCGATATCTAATACACAAGAAAAATAAGGCTCTTAACTTGTCCAAAGATTGATAAACTGAAATATATAAAATATTTGTTCTTGGTTTTAGCCATACCTTCATTAAGAACAACAAAATAGAATAGTGAAGGTCGGACTTTGGAAACTTTCATTTTGGAATGGTTAATTTGTTTTAAAGGTAATAGGACAATTTCATGTCAATGTCCAGAATCATAACTCATAGGGGAATTGGGAAACTCCTACAAACTCCTTTTGTTGGTTTTGTCTGGTTGGTACTTTTTGTACTTGAACATGCCTAAATGGGATTTCTTGGAAATGGCTACATTTCAGCAAAGCAATCTGAACAGTATTCAAGTTACACAATGAAGTATGAACATTTATACTTTAATTAACAAACTTCTGATTAGATTCTAAGTACTAACCAAAAACAATGCACACTTTGTTCTGGAAAAAAGTTAATAATGAAGACTGAAAATACACACCTGAAAGCAAAATGATTCTTTGTTCCTAAGTACAAAATACAATGTATACCATTAGGACTTTGTTATTTTCAAATCAAGTCTTTTTAAGACATCTACATGGAAGATATTTGTTTGTTGCAGCTCGTAAACTCAATAGTAGATGTATTTATCACCTAAATCCTAATTCCACTAATTCCACATTCCACTGCCTGCCTCTAGTGTTTTAAAACTGCAACGGTGTTTATCCATATAATGTGGTAGGGCTGAACCCAATGTTAAAATCAGAACTCACAGCAATGCTGAATTTGCATACTTTTGGGGGTTTATTGTTTAATGATATTTTATACCATAGTGATGAGAACTGGCAATCTTCTAATCCTCTGCCTGTCCCCTTGACATATTTCAATGTAACCAAACAGACAAATGTCATCTCATAATAATGTATTGTTTGGAAAGACAGAGTTGTAGAGAATCATGTGTGTGAAATTCCCCCACCTACTAGATTGTAAGCTCTTCGGGGCAGGGTCCTCTCCTCCTGTATCAGGGACTGTATTAGTCTGTCATTTGCAATCCCTATTTAATGTACAGCGCTGCGTAATATGTTGGCACTATATAAATCCTGTTTATTAATAATAATAATAATAATAATAATCATAGAGCAGGGAAGCAGAGCTGGAGAAGACAGAATAGAAGCTAATCTGGGCTGGGTGGTAGTCAAAGAGGTGGCCACAGGAGGGTTTTAGGGACCTCATTTACAGAAAGAAGAAAGAGACTAAAGCCCCTTTAAGTCTAAATGGGGAAGTTTAAGACTGAATGAGAGAGCAGAACCTCCCAAGATACCTACGTCACCAGAGGCTCTGGCTGCTCCTTCTGCCTGTGCCTGAACTCAAGCATTAACAGAAGGGGCATTTTTTCCACTAAGGGGCTTTCTTTTTTTTCCTCCTTTACAGCAGGCTCGTCACCAAATCTGGAATCTGCGCAGCAAGTAGCAAGAAGACCGAAAGAAAAGACTGAAGATGGCGGCTCCCAGCGCTTCCTCGCAGGAGAGAAGAATTCTAGGATGATGTGGGACCTGATCGAGGAAAGGTCCAGCACCATCAAGGGATATGCAGGATTAAAGGTAAGGGTGCTTTTTTATTTTCACTTTAGTTCCGCTTTAACTCAACATTATCTCATTCACTTTCATGCTACATTATCTTATGATGTCTAAATCCTGTAGCAGTTGTGCAGGGCTAAAACTCATATTTTTGAGCGTTTGCACAGGTCTGAGACTCCCATTATTACACTTATGGATGTTACATGCAACTGGTTACAGCTGATGGGCTTAACTCTGTGCATTAAGCATTACCTAGTAAATTAATGTAACTTCATATGATGGCAGAGTCTTTAATAGAAACCATAGTTACAGTACTACTTTTATTCTACATAGGATAATGTTGCTCCTTTGTACCTCGCTATTTTAAAACTTTTTTATTGCATGCATATTCTGCATGCATATATGGTACTGACTGCGTTACCTCATGGTTAGATTTCATCTGGTATTACATTTTGGTAGTGCTGGTGTTTTATGTACATACATATCAATAAAAAACCCTAATTGACCAGGTTTGAAGAGGTAATTTTAACCAAATTCCCCATTTTATCAACAGTATCATCAAACAAAGTATATATAGTATACCATACTGAAATCAAATCAGGGTCAATATCATTATAGAAGGGTATAAGCCCTAACACCCCACTTTAGTGTAGAATGTAATGAATCTTCCTCATAAATTACTCATCATAGAAGAACAATGATGAACCTAAAAAAATTACATGCTCCAAAAAAAAAAAAAGAAAATACACCAAATCCAAGATCTCCTCCTCAAAATACCATCCTTGGGAGCATTGACATGGCCAAAGCCACCAAAGGAAGAAAAAGAAGCAGCTTTAAGGACACTGACTCTCTGACAGGTACTGTTGGCATTGTGACCTTGCAAACTGGATCTGAATAAATAACCAACTTTTCAGAAGTTATCACCAAGCACCTCACCAGCCAAGGTTCACCAACATCCGTGTGAGGCTGACTTCATATAATTCTTTCTATCCCATTTCCTTCTCTTTTTCTTATCATTTCTCTTTTTTTCTTCCCTTATTTTTTATTTATCCCTCTTGACTTTTTCTAACTTTGTCTAACACTGATCTTAATTTCTACTGTTGATTCTCAATCATCCTTATGTCAGCAGCTTGATAGACTTTCCACAAATGAGACTAATGACCCCTTTTTTTCTCTTTTCATAGGTTCTTCTGGTGGCACAAGCTAGGACTGTTATTTGACATGAACCTTTTTTGCCTGACAACAGCATTATGGAATCAATGCTTATTAAGGTAAAAAACTAAAAAAAACCTTTTGGAAACTATATAAAACACTATATAAACACTCAAACCACATCCCTCCAGCTGGAATAAGCCATGTTGCAAGCACACCTTCTTCTTTTGAGTGTTGGTATGATGCACTTTTTTATCTAGCTAAAAACATTATTACAACATATCTTAAGTTATTTAATAATGCATAAACTTATCTCACATAATGTTTTATGCCTACATTTAGAGTAATTTCAAGTTAATTCTTTACTTTTATACAGCTTTTCTGATATGTTATCAACAGTGTCAACTACTTTCTTTAAATGTTTAGATAATTTTGTTCTGTATGCCTATATAAGGTTTTATCATGGACAGCATTTTATATAGTATTGAATAGAAAGTAACACAAAGTCCAGAATGGAGACATCACCTAGTGTACTGGGGACTGCACATCATTGTCAAGATACAAAAAATAAAAACAAAACTAACCCAATAAATGTAAATGTGTTGTTAAATTGTAGGCATGATGCTCCATAAATGTTCAATTCTTGTTACAATCTAGTTGAACATATACCATTTTAATGAGTAACAAATTGTTTTCATGTCATTATTTAATAACATATTTGCAATAACACAGCCAACAGGAAATGGCAGTGTAAGGTTTATAGCCAATACAAGTTCCGAGGCATGCCAAACCACATTCTACAATGGATAACCACATTTATTAAACTATAGTCGTAGTTGTCTTTTAAATATGTAAACTTTCAAAAGCATAAGCCTATGGTTTAATTTTGAGATTTAGTGCTGCATATTATGGTTATTATAGCTAAAAGAGTTTTCATGTCTTGTACATTGCACAGGCTTCAAGTGTATATGTATGGCAAGCACACCCATTTTTTGTCATTCTAGCAGCCAAAGCCTAGATGTATCAAGTGCTGTGCTCTTTCAGATGCTTTTAAGTAACATTTGACCAGAGGAATTTACTAATGGAGTTACAAAGGTTTATCTTTATTTGTTAACCATTTGATATATGTTCTCACTGTTATTTACCTAAATATGTGCTTATATTCATTCATCTGACCTGAGAAATAAAACCCTCCTCCAGAAGTGACCCTAAACCATAACTGTCCGACTATCCAATGTTGGCAATGTTCAACATTAGAAATGTCACATCCCTTGAGACAGAATTGACTAATGACTCTTAAGGGCAAAAATGTTGTTGTAAGGGTAATTAGGGTAATAGCAGGCACCTTTTGGTTCTTATTCATAATCAAGCAGCTGTGCTGAAATCAGTCCATTCACGTTACCTTCATCTTAGCTGTTTGTGTTTCATTTTAAAAAGAATATAAAAACTACCTCACAGTCATCCAGATCAGTGGAGTTGTAATTTGTGTAGTTTGTTTGTTGTGAAACAAAAGTGTTTTTAATAGAACATCCTCTAACCCTGCTTTCTGCATTACTAATGACCTTCTGGGTGGAATAGCAAGCAACCTGCGGTGGGTATGTTTGTGAACTTTTCCCTTGCATTCCAAACAGGGGTTCTTAAGTAGAAAGTGTTACAACATGTAGTATAAAAGTGCATATACAGTGTTTTAATAAAAAAAATATACTAAGCGGGTAAGCTTGGTTCCTATTATGTGTCACATAGCCTTATTTTCCATTTATCTTTTTATCTTTTTATTGAGGGGTATACTTTTTACAATGTTAGGCAATTCAAATAAGGTATATGTTGAAAATGCATGTGTATTAGGCAAACTACGTGCCAAAATGATTTGTAGATCCAAAGATATATACAAAAAAAAACGGAATTTTCTTGTAGAAATCTAATTTTGAATCCAACCACTTCTGCCTACTGATAATGGGTAGAACGCTGGCTCAGAGGTTAGCACTCTGACCTTTGCAGCACTCGGTCCCAGATTCAAATCTTAGCCAGGGCAGGTTTGCAGGTTCTCTCCGTGTTTGCATTTCCTCTGGATAATCCAGATCCTCCCACATCCAAAAAAAAATCATGCAGTAAGGTTATGTGCCTCACCCCCTTAGACTGTATTAAAGACATATGTCTATAGTAGGGACATTGGATTGTGAGCCCCTTTGAGGGACAGTTAGTGACATGACTATGGACTTTATACAGCACTGTGTAATATGATGGCACTATATAAATACTGTGTAATAATATTAATCTCTGTTGGTCACTGAAGGAAAACTTTGCTTATGTATATGTTTAGCTCTGTTCAAATAGCCATTTTATCCCTTATCCCTTTGCTGACACATAAACAAACTCCTAGTCTATACAGTGACCAGAAGTTTGCAAACACAGTACACTTTTCAACTGAATGCCACCGCTTTAAGAAACAATAGCAGGCAATCAGCAGATTTGGGTTGTATATTTTCCTGCACATCAACCTTTGAGGCATATCTAAACACAAGCAGAGGATACTATATACTTATATAGCAGATTACTTGCAATTTAACATTTTATCTTTGTGCATTATTTGATAGAAGAAATAGGCTAAATACAGAATAAAAAATATTGCAAACCCTAGTTATGAACTAGTTACGAAATGACAAATGTTTGGTGAGTTTGGTTGGTGAGTTAAATGTTATATCAATTCATAATTGCTGGGATCCTAGATAGCAAAGCCATAATGAAAGCTGACACGTATAAATTTAGTTACTTTTTTTAACTATGGACGTGATATAAAAAACCTTTTGTGAATCTTTAACAAATCAGACGTAGTCCAGTTCATAGGCACATAAAACCATTATGTGGAACATCTTGTTGACCAGTTTCCCAGTTAATTAGATGCTTCCGATTTATTAAAAGTGTTACTCAATAATCCTATTGTAGGCATTATATTTACCTTAAATGTGTTTGTACAATTAGTATTTTATACCTTTTATTTGAGGAGAGCAGTTCACAACTTTTGTTAGCTATAATTAGTCTAAATGTGTTTTATTTATGCCGAATTATCACATATGCAGTGTTAGCTTTACCCACTTTTACCTAATCTGAGAGTTTAGCTAAAGTGTATCTGAACTCAGGATGTGCATTTAAAGTAGTGTGTTTCTTCTCTGTTGCAGGAGGATTAACATAGCTGTTTTTTTCTTTCTTTGGGTCCATTCAAAATTTGATCTCACTTCTTGTTTTTGGATTATTTCACAGTTGACAGTGAACTTTCATTTAGCATAGTAAATGAGATAAAGCAGATAAAGTACACATTCACCTGTAGTATAAGGGAATAGGCAGGGTTACTAGGTACTTTATGCAAAATGCCACTTGTATGCAAACATTGCTAGGAGTAGGCAAACATTGCTAAGATATTACAAAGTGACTAAGTGTTGTGTGTTCACTTACATTTTAGAATAAACTACTAATAAAAGTGAATTTGCCCTTTGCAAAATGAAGTGTTATTATTATAATATTATTATTATGCAGTATTTATATAGAGCCAACATATTACACAGCACAGTACAAAGTCCATAGTCATGTCACTAGCTGTCCCTCATAGGAGCTCACAATCTAATGTTATTTAGCCTAATAAATTAGCTGTAGCTTTGCAAATATGCATAGACACACCCTTTTTTTATTTGTTCACCCATTATTGGGTATTTTTGGCAAAATGAAAGTGGAGAGGAAGAAAGGACAATACTTGATTTTTAGAAGACTTTACTTCGTAACTGTCTTGTGACTCATCACAGTGCTTACGATGGAGACAGTATAGGCCATCAGATATATGCATTAAAAAATTGTGTTCTGAAAATATTATAATCACACTCATTATCAGGCAAGAAGATTCCCATAATTTTCAGTAATTATCAGTACAAAATAAAATGAAAATGTTACTTTGAAGTAATCATTCATCAAGGGAAACCTTCCAGTATTTGTATTTACTAGAACCATGACCTTTGCATTAACCGCTGTACTGTATGGAAGGTTTATGGTCGTGTACCAGTGTGCAATAGAGCAGTTTCCTTTCTTGCTTACGCAATTCATGGAATTTTCTGCCACAAATGAATGATGACAGAGTGTTTTTCACTGGAGAGATGTCAAAGAGTAACTGTGATTAGCACAATCTCATCTTTACAAACAAAAACATATCCTGCATTATCATATCTTGTTTGCAATAACAGATCGTGCTCAGAAAGACCTTGTGCTGTGTAGAAAATAGTTGATAACTGTAACAATAATTTGCTGCTATACATTTTCACACAGAGATATAGAATTTGGCTTATTTCACAACTACATAAAGGCATGTGAGATACATAACTGTTTACTGCTTTTAGAGAACATTTGGGTGCCCACCACCCCCACCCCTCTGCACTTTCCTACCTATATACTAATGACTTGCTGCTTCTTTAGTTTAGTTAAGGTAGAGGAATACCTTTTTTATTGCTCTTTCCTCTGACAGTTGGCACCCTTTTTGGATTTGGTTCAGTCCTAATATGTAGGCCTACTATGTACCAATGTTCAACACAGATTCATGGTCCTGTATTGTACGAGATGGTGTTGGACAGGGGTGTCAAACTCTGGCCTGGGGGGCAAATCTGGCCCCCAACGTCCTTTTTTTTTACCCCAAAGGAATCCTAAATATGAACTGCAGCTGGCCCACTGCTGCATGAAATAGTGCCGCTACTACAATTCCCGGCATCACTCACGTCTATAGACCAGCGGCCTCTCTGCCTATGCGTGGCCCCGCATTGGACTGTTTTATAGACGCAAATAATGCCAGCAATTTGAGTAGCGGGGCTATTTCAATGAAGAGGGGGTTTCAGAGGCGGGCCACTCAGAAGATTTAGCTTTACATTGCCGCATCTGGCATTTCCAGCACTCCTCCTCAGCTGTACTTTTCCTTGCTACTCCAAGGCATGGACTTAAATGGTTGGATTTTCATAAAAGAATATTGTTAATATTCTTGTTAGCCTGTGCAAAAAGGATAACATTGAAATTCAACTCAGAAGGGTACAAATATGTAAATAATACAAGTATGCCTCTTTCTCCATTATAAGCTTGTTCCAGCTTGCTCCAGATTGAATGTGAATCAAAACCTCTTTGTTTCCATATGAAAAGGGTTTATATCTAATTTCTTATTTTTTGTTAATAAATTTCAAGTTTTTAATTTTGGCCCTCTGTGTATTTGAGTTTGACATCCCTGGTGTTGGATGATCACTCAAAATTGTTTGCGCTTAATTCTGGCATAGCTGAATTGCATTAGCCAGCCAAGCAAATTTTTTGGTTATTTGATGATGCTAGTAAGTACTGCATGTGATACAGGAAGACAGACTGAAGACTACCTCTCATATATACAAAGCTCTGTAAAAATCAAATATTAAGAAGTAATTTGCAGCTTTCAATCAGATACACACCTGTCTTGAAAATTTTATATAATTGATGATGCAGGAAACAGACTGATTGCAGTTTACAAAGCAGAGGCTTATAAAATTCCTTTCTACAGGCCCTCTATGGATATCTGTCCTTCCCGTGAAGTAGATTGCATCAAATTTTAATTACGTTTGATAAACATTAACCTCCTGGGTAAAACAGGTGATAGCGATACCCCCGAGCCCCTCCAAGGGTAGCTAAAAAAATAATAAATAAAGACTTACCTGGTCCCTCCTGCATCCTCAAGTGTCCTGCCTGTCCAATTCTATCCTCTGGCCCCGTCCTCTTCCTTCGATCGGTCCCCCGGCGAATATTCTGGCTTTCCGCCGGGAGTTCTGGATGACATTGTGTGTGTGTCCGTCATTAGGGTCACGGTGGGAATTTCAAATGATTCTGTATGGCATTCAATACAAAATAACTGTATTGAATGCAATGCACTGGATTTATATGTCTAAAAGTGATACATTGCCCCTGATTCATCAATAAAATCCGCGCTCGCTGGAAGCGCGAAAGTATGCACGGCCAGCGAGCGCGGTTTACCGCGGTCCGAAATCGAGTGTGCTCGTACACTCGCCTCCTCACTGCCAGCCGGATTTCTGCCTTCATAATAATGAGCAATAGGGGGCGCGAATCTGCCAATTAAGGCGATTAGATTTCAGCTGCAGCTCTCCAGTGTAAAGCTGCCGGAGATGCGCGGCTCCGGCCGCGAGCTTTTTCAGTTGCTGAATAGCGCAACGGCGTACGATTTCGGATCGCTAATACGAATGCGCGAGCGATCATCCGATTCTGCTTGATGAATCAGGGGCATTGTCTTCCATGAAAATGTATTTTACAGTATAATATAATAGTATGAGTATAATAATATTTGAAACACAAAATCATGTCAAAGTTTGTTATTAAATGTATTATTAAATTTAATTTTTTAAACATTTATTTAATTTTTTTTTTGACATGATTTTGTATTTCAAACTTTAATATACTCATACTATTATATTATAGTGTAAAATACATTTTCATGAAAGACAATGTACCGCTTTTAGATATATAAATCCAGACAGAAAAGAACCACCCAGGAGGTTAAAAGGGACATATATATTCTGACTACAGTGCAACTGCTGTATTTTCTGTATCTGTAGCGTAACTCGTTTATTGATTTCATTCCTTGTCTGCAATTCTTCTTCAAAAACATTTTCATCTTGAATTTAATATGTAATCTGTAATAAAAGCATGCTATAGGTTAAAAGTGTATTGTAATCTGTAATAAAAGCATGCTATAGGTTAAAAATGTATTGTTATTGCTTTATCAGCTGCATAGCTGTTTTAAGATTTAAACTTTATTGTATAAGGAAACAGATTGCTTTTGTTATTCCTTTTGAAATGCAGGTATGCTTATGTCACAATTCAAAACAAGTGGTTGTGTAATACTTAATGCTCCTTGTGAATGTGTCTTTAGTTGTGTAGCCTCAGGAAGTATAACTTGGAATTCAACTTTCCCATGGTTAATGAATACCATCTGTATGGCTTTTATCAATCATTATCCAAAAGGCAGATCTCATTGTGCTATATAAAGCTACTGGATGAGAGGGAGCAGTAGACAGTCCTTCAGCAACCAATCATGAAGGTGAAAACGAATGTGTACACTGTAGTTCGATTCTCGCTCCTTGTATTGGGCTTCTGTCTTGTGTGCCTAGGAGCTTTTTTTGTATCCTCCAGTTTCTCGTGTACCTCATGTAACAGACATGAAACTATTGTGGCATACATCCTCATGCCATTAGGATTTCTGCTTCTCCTGATTGGGATTTTTTGGAGCACATATCATGAGGCTAACCACAAGAGTCTTTTCCAAAACATGATCAGGAGAATTCATAGCCAGCAGCAAGTACATATTGAGACAGTAGACAGGTATAGTATTTAGTTTCACTCTTCTTATATCACTAAAGAATGTTTTTACAATTAAAATTTGAGTACATAATGCATTTCAACAGAAATTTATATAGAAAGCACAAAAAAGGGTAAAGAGGCAAAAAGTCCACAATAATGTGAAAAAATGTTTAGACCAAAAACTGCACAGTACATAAACTGGGGTGTGCCTTGGGCACTGGTGAAACTACAAACCCCATGCATTTTGCTTTTGATATTGGGTATGGGACTCAGGATGCACAATTTACAAGTGGCAATGCCTTAGCAAAATGTGTAAATGGCTCAATGTCCCATTATGGTTAATGTGCATGTATGGATAGACCTCGGCTGGACAAAGCAGTTTTTGTACTAAACCCTGTGCATTCTTTGGTATTTGATACTTACCCATGAATGAGAAATTGATCCAACTGCATTGTAGCAATTTTGTGTAGTTTATATTATGTTGTTTTCATTTGTATTATGTCAAGGCAGTCTAGAAAGTCGAAATAATGTAATAAACATATTTCCATGACTATAATCTGTAAATTATTATATTAGGCATGTGTCATGATCTCAGGTTGCAGTTCACAGCAAAACTTTTGATTATATAATTGGGGGGATGTTGAAGAGAACCTGTCAGGACAGCAGTAATTGGAAGGCTTCTGCAAGCAATTCCAATTATATTTTTTTAAGACGCTGCAGAGGTTTTCTCTGCTCTGGAAATAGCACAGCTTACAGGAATTGCTGAAAGCCAGCTTTAAATGCTTGATAGGAGCCAAATGTAAGACAACTAACAACCACACAGATTTTTATGTAAAATAGTCACTGCAATGAACAGTTTATTTCCTAATATTTCCGTAGCAGTTTTTTGTATATTAGTTTTATAAACCCATTTGTTGAACTTTTCATAAATTCATGTAACCAACTAGGCTTATTTTTCTTTTTTAGGCCTGATTTCTATCCACCTTCATATGAAACAGCTCTTCGTCATACTGTCCTGCATCCCAATGCAAGTTCTCCTATCCACGAGGGTGAACAAGGATTTAACATACCTCCTCCTCTCTACACCGAGACCACCATGGATATTGTAGATGAAACCTATATATGTAATGACCCTCCACCCTCATATGAAATGTCAGTGCAGACACAAGCCCCTGATGCGGGAGCCGATGTTCATAGTGTACCAGAGACTGAAAATATCACTAGTTTGGAGACAAATGACTGAACCTGAATATTTGAGATAATAGTGATAGTAATGTACGATGGTACAAGTCAGCAATTATAACTATGCATTACAAGATGCATAAATATAGGAAACGCTTGTGTTGGCAGTTCTCTATGGATGTGCAGTGAGCGGCACCATGAGTTTGCAGAAAGTTTATTGATTAACTCCAATGAGAGAATACACAGGTATCCATATACAGTAACATCATCTGTAAAGCGTTTTGTTACATATCAATCCGCAAAGTTTACAGTTTGCTGCAATACAGGATCTCTGGGTTCCAGATATAGACATATGTAGTGTAATTAACTGGAACTGTCCAGAACTTCCAGCTTGATGGACAATCTGTATTTTTTCAGCATTTGAAAAAGGTATAGAAGTCATTAAAGTGCATTGGTTTACCTTGATGTTAATTATCCTGGCCATACAGACAGGACTGGAAATGATGAGTTTAAAATAATTGTAAAAGTATTTGCAATATATATGTTTTCATGACATGGGTGTATGAATAATGGAAGCATTATGTTTGCCAAATTTTGACAGAAGTATTAAAACTACACACTGGGGTGTTTTGTGACAGTATTAAATGTTCTTGTAACCTCAGTGCAGCATGACGCTTGGCATTTAATACTGCTTGGCATTTATTACAACCAGCCAATGTGAAATTGTGTGCAGCATGTTACTCTGATCTGTTTACTTGTATGTTTTGAGTGTCCTTGGCTTTTTATATTCTTTGTTGCTCTGTGTGTTATTTTATGGCATGTTTGTTACAATAAATATTAAACTAAAGCATATTCCGTATCTATCAGTTATTTAAAAGATGTATTACTACAAGATAAATTAATAACCGGATGAAAGCTGCATAAATTCATTCCGCTGTCATTATGGCCTGTCTTATTCCTTTTCTTTTCCCTGTGCCAAGCTGGCAATCAAACTGTCAGGGGAAGGGCATAGTTAAGCCCCTAAAAAGATGCAATGTCCCCAAATTCTTTAGAAATGCCAACTCCATTTTTTCCATTTATTTCACTAAAAATATTTATAAAAGCACCACAATGCTTTATATGTTGTATGTATCTATTGCCCTGATGCTCTGTGGTGCATGTCTGTTTGCACCATTTGAATGAATGGCACTGCAATGCACCAGTAATATGCACATGAGAAAATAGAAATGGTCCTGCACGATGTAAGTTAGCTTGCCACATCCTTTAAATATAATAGAGAAACTAAAGAGAGGAATTCAGACCCTCTTTTTAAAAGTAAGTGGGAATTTTCACCTCAATTGGAAAATTCAAAATCTTTATTTTCAACAAAACCAATAAAGAATTCAATCATCATACATTGGTACACATATAGCATATACTGTAGTCCAAAAACAAAGAAAATAATCCCTTAAAAGTTCAATATTCCAAAAGCTGTATTAGTGTTTTCCAAACATGTTTCTCAGATTTATTATTCTGCTTCTTGAGGAAAAACACAATTGTTAAAATAAACATGTTGGCGTACTAAAAAAATGAATAAAGACATGTCAACTTCACAGGTTTTTGATACATATGGCCATATATAGCTGTAGGTCCCAGGGTTCATAAAAAAGTTACCTTAAGGAACATACATAAATAACTAAAGTGAGCGCAAGATAATGGTCAGCCATCCAAAATTCCGTAGGTAGGTCCTTAAGGGTATAGACACTGGATGGACCGGTTCTTACGAGGACCAATGCCGGCTGGAAATTTCACAAGCAAAATAGTCTAGGGTAAGGGTAAGTATATGTGTCTTATAAGTCGATGCTAAATTAACACATACTATATTTGTTAGATGGAAAATACTTAATAAACAAGTTCAAGGGACTGTTCCTAATAGAAGAGCTAGTTCGGAAGACTATTAACATATACATTTTAAAGAAGCATATACATTTTTCCATATAACATAATTTCATCTCATTAGATCTTAACTCTTAACTCTGTTTTGTAGACAATAAACTTTTTTTTCTGTTTTGAAACACAGATTGTGAATGTTACAATTGCCATTAACATCCCTACTTTTAAAAATAATCTCTATTGTTTCTCTATTGCAATGCACACATAGCAAGCATTGCCGTGATGTGCAAAACTCATGTTTTACTGCCTTTGCTACAATAAAATATTGTTTTTTTTTATTTAATGCTATTAAATATATGCATATAAACCCACCATATGTCCATTACATTTGCAGGCTCTGCTTTACTATGCTGCTAAATGCTTGTTTTTTACTGTCACAATGAAAGTCTGTAAGGGTCCTTACACACTCATAGAACCTTTGGAAAGTCTTGGTACTATGGATGAATGCTGTGGCTCATCATGAGTCTAAAATGGCAGTAAGACAGCTAATTTATGGAATTCTATATAAAAGAGTGCACTTATCTTTTTCTGACTCTCCTTTACTCCTTCTAGCAATTCCATGATACATCACAATTACCTATAACCTGTGCTTTAATATCTGCATATCAGAGCCCCTGTTCATTTGAATTAAAAGCCTCTTTGGTATTTTGACAGTAAAGACAATAGGAGCTGTGATGCAACAGAATTTAGATTTGTGCCTGCCAGGTAGGCTGCACAATACATATCTTAATGGGGTGAGTTATATTTGAATTTGATCTAATATGGCAAGGAGGCAACAAAAAACAAAACACCAATATATATACCAACTTAAGGTAATTATGGCAATTTTAACTAAAAAGTTCTTATTGGAAGTATACATTACTTTACCTTTAAATAAAAAATGAAAATCGAATACAAGCTGATGCTGCATTTTATTTTATTGGCATGTAATCAAAGTTTAAAAATGAATGGCTCTCATTCTTGTAACAGTAATAATCTAAATTACAATAACTGCAGTTAGAATGCTATAAAATATAGCCTTGAAGTACTAAATCCACCCTGATAATCCTGAGTGAAAGAAACCTACTGTACAAACTGATTACATGAATGTAGTGTATGCAGAACAGAACGTAAAAAGCAGAAGCAAGTTAACAATGGGAAGCACTGTTCTTTACTATACATGGCAACAGTCTTATACTCATGATATACTACCATAAATTGATGAATAAGAATGACTAAAGACAATGGAACAAATAAAACATATGAAAATGTGCTCTCTATGCACTTGTTTATCTGATTCTATGTAAATGTGGATAATTTACTGTATATATTTATTTCCGTAAACAGAAGTAGAAGCAAAAGTGAAAAAAGAAAAGAACAGGTATGTTTGGTGAATTTTACTGTAACCCCTTCCTAATCTGATGCTTTAGGTCCCTTGGGCAATTTACTACGTCTTTGTTCAGACTGGTTGCAATCACAGTTACCATTGATCATTTGATAGGTATTTGGGTGGAATTGCGGAAGGGTTTACAAGCTTTTCAAATTTATTGCAGTGTTCAAAGCAAAACTATAAGACCGTAAACATGCATTATTGTAAATCTTATTTTAGAAAATAGGACACAGTTCCTCTAATTAGCAAAACTTGCATTTACACCAGCCAAATTAACAGACTTGGTGTGTTCTTATAAACATTTTCCCACAACTTTTAGTGGCTTTTATATTTCTCTAATTGGGTTCAATTTGATAAATGCTGGGTAAAAGTTATTTTCAACAAAACTTTTATAAAAAGACCCCTTTATAAATATACTGTATTTTTATACCATATGACCATAGTCCTTCATGCACATAAAATCACATTACTTTTAGTACCAGGCTTCTGGATATTTTGTAAACGGGGCAACAATAGAGTCACCCTCTCACCTGTCACCACCATTCCCCAGTCAGGTATCAAAGTACCAAAGATCATTGACTCCAAAAATAACTCATATGATATGGTATTCAAGGTTCCAGATAGAAAACACACTATTGACATTTATTGTATGTAAAGATTTATTTAGAAGATCATAGGTGGTAAACAGTTCACACCCAAAACCACTGATTAGCAATGGGAATATAAGCTACACTATACATTTTCAAACGTCATACTTTATTAAAATGACAATCAAATTAAAACAATACACAACCATTAAATGCTTTTTCATATATACACCACCTACTTGAGGAAGCATTGTCGGCAGGCACAAGTGCAACAGGTGCCTATTATATGAAGTTTCAAAATGTCTTCACTTTTTGGATTTGAAAGAAAGAGGAATTCATCAGTTTTTTTTTTAAAGTAAACACAACAATTTGTCACAGTGGTACAAACATTAAAAATGGTAATGTGCATATCTGTGGTGTGTATTTATTTCCCAGTCAATAGTTTGTGTTTCACCCAAAGTGTTAATGTCATGTGTGTGTAAAGTTCAAAACGGTTAAGATGCATGGACCTTTGTTGAACAAAAGTGAAAAAAGTGACATAACAAGACCTATGTTTTCACCAAGTACTAATAAATGTAAGTGTTTACCTTTATGTTAGCCAGCATTAAGCCTCATGTAGAACAAGTGAATGTGATATGTATATTAGTGTTAATGAGAACCAGTAGCATTTTTTTCCTTGCTGCTAATCCTATAAAAGCACACAAAGAATCAGTTTGGTTGCTTTGAACAATGTCATTTTTATATACAACACCCATTATTTTGTAACTAAAAAGTACACATTTGTTTTTATAGAGTATCTATAATGAACAGGGAACATGATCATAATTCTTTCTGGGAATAAGCATATAGAGCAAAAAATGTTATGTAACAAAACAGTAATAATCTCTTCCATTCACACATTTCTGTTTGGCCCTAGATGATTTCCGTAGGATGTGTTCAAGTGATAACTGTAGGTCCTTTACGGCCAGTCCTCTCATGAATCTGGGAAAGCTTCAAAGCAATAGCTATAAGAGGACCCAAAACAGCCTATGGAAAGAATAGATAAACATTAATTATGTAATCTTTTCTAGTATCTATCTATTGCTTCTCCCTAACTAAATACTAACCAACTCAAAGTAAACTTAGGCTTTGTCCATGCTGCACCAACAGCACATGGTAACATTCTCTTTACTTGCCTGCTTAAGCAGTATATTCATGTCACTAACCACCAGAGCTTATAAATGGAAGGAAAAAATGTCAGTCACAAGCAGCCATTCTCAAAGGTACCAGACATTTTTATAAAATTCTAGTGGCTAAATAGAAAAAAAGAGGAAACACAGGAAAGGTAAGTATATGCTGCTTGTGGGGCTTCCACTGAAGTGCTTCTATTGCTTTGGCCCACATGAGCTAAAAATACTTACCTATACTAAAAAAAAGACTTACCTATACTAAAAAACGACTCACTCATACTAACATTGCAGCATACATTAAAACTATTCATAAAACTACTTTAATTGCCAAATACTGTCATTCTGGATTGAATTAAGCAGTAATCAAGTTTTATATAGACAGCAAAAAAATACAATTTGAATATCATACCCCTTGTTCTCTGTGTGTTGGGGAAGTGTACCAACACTTCTGAAGATCCAGGTCATACAGCTAACCTAAGTCCATATCCCATCATTTCTTTCATTTTTGCAATTATTCCAAAATATAATTTTTGTATTTATTAATGGATGCCTATGTTAAATAGTTTCCACTATACTACCAGCTTACATTTTAAGCCCAAATCCAAAATACAGACATGAAAAATTATGTACACTTTATGAAAACTGTGGAGTTTTTAGTGTATTTAAACAAGCACACATTACACCTTCGTTAAAAGCAAATTTTAAACCAGAGTTTATAGAAAAGAGTGATATACTTGAACAAATTGCATATAGGGTTGTCATTGTGTATTCCTCATTATACTTTAAATCAGCAAAAAATGCAGATTTGTCATATGTTAAAAAATAATCTACAAAAGATTTCAAATCATTGCTACTTTGTCTAGGACCTTAAATAAATAAAGAGATAAAATTGCTTGGCTACATACCGCAGAACACAAGTTTGTGGGTGCTGATTTCCCTTTCTTAGTTGGAAGACTGTGTACATGTAACTGCCCAATATACTGTCAGTATATTATCTTGTTTTACATTAGGCATACGTTTGATCTAGAATGTGTTTGCTTTACTTTTTATAACAAGCACCTTCCATGTAGAATTCTGTTATTTTTTAATGTTAGTGATAACATTAAGCAAAAGCCTAAAATGCAATCCAACATACAGTATAAAAAACTGTTACAAACTTTCAACCGACTTTAACAAGTAGTAAAACATAATAAAATTGCAGTTTAATCTTTTAATCATCATTCAGAATCCACATCCCTGCAATAAAGGCCTTTAGCCATTCCATGATAAGATGTAATAACACAAGCCAGCTGTATCATCTGCCGGATATTAAAGGACATTTCGTTTACCTGCCAACATTCATGATACCAGGCTTACAAATGTTATAAGTCAGACAAGAGTGTAATTATGTATCAATGATGACATTTATTTCTGCTCATGGTCTTTATCCGTTCTTATCTTATAGTGCAGCTGAGTTCAGACCTGTGGCATATGAACAAATAATCCACATTTTGGCAAGTCTTTTATCCTGTACCACATTTATTTTGTAGAACAACAGTATGTTCTTATTGCTTTTATGGAAGCAGAATGTGTAATTAAAATATAATAGTCTTAAACTGAGTAAGTTATCTCACTTTTGTCCTTTCCCCTTTATTGCTGAAATATTTTACCCTCTTCCCCTTACATGTCTACATTAGATTAATATTTCTATTTGCCAAGTGCAGTTAGTTTCTTCATATTTTTAAGGATTTACTCGTACTTCCTGTTGTGTCCCTGGGATAAAAATTATAGGTAAAGCTCATCAACAGGACAACCTTAACAAATCTTTTTACCATTCCATATTTTAGTCTAAAACTTATAAATATGTCAATTAGTATAACATTTTTATACACTTTAGGATGATAAAAACATGAAATATTAGTGAACGTTGATATACCATTATATATGCATATATGCAAACAGGGGACCAAGTGTTTTATTACAATCTAATCTATCATTTATTGGGAGGTAGAAAACAAGAAAAATAATAATGTTTTAAAGGAGACCTGAACCCTAAACAAAACTGTAGCCTATTAGTCCACCTGGTGCAATTCCTGTCCTAGAGTGACAACGCTCACTGCCTCACTCTTTGCTATGTCTAGTAAACATGTATTTTGGGTATAAATGTAATATTCCTGAATGCTGTCATATGAGTCTATGCAGTTTGGAAAGGTTTGATTTATTGACCGTATTGGAGTCACCAGTGGTGCCAAGTAGGGATGAATAAGAATGCCTCAAGCGAGAATTTCGGCAAACCGATTTCGCGGACCCATCGGAAGATCATGAGATCAGTACAGGAGGCAAGCCCTCATTTAACCTCTAGTGCCCGGGGATCACGCACAGGAGGATTCCAATGGCTGCATTCATGAATGCAGCCGCGGTACTCCTCCTGTCAGTGAGAGTCCATTACAGGAGGATTCCCACGGCTGCATTCATTCATTATTAGCACAGCCGCTGTACTCCTGTGTTCTTGGATAGAGAATCTGTAAACAAGAACACATATTACAGGGCTGCAAGAGCAATCAGGGGAGAGGAGCTGTCAGCTGTCTCAAAAAATTTGATCTTGATGGCTGAATTTACACAGGCCATTCCAGCTGACATGTTTGGTAAGCGAGAATGACCCGATTCGCTGTAAGATTGAATTTTAAAGTTTTGCTCGCTCATCTCTAGTGCCAAGTCAAAGGCACACCAAGGTGCCAAGGTCACAGGCAAACCATTACTAAACTTCTTTTATTTTCTCCATTTTGGTCTGTCAAATGTACCATAATATATGTTTTGAAATGGGACTTTCAAGGGCTATGCAGTTAAAATCAATACATTTATTATATAACAGAATTTGTCCAAACAAAACAAATATTTATATTAAAAACCATAAAACATGGCACATATTCACAAAGAGCAATGCAATATCACATGCATAATTACTTTCTCCCCAAAACCATCTCCATCAAGTGTATTGGTTTTATAGATAAGGGAAGAAAAAGTATCCTTTATTTGACGCATTTCAAAAAAGTCCTAATAAAAACAATATACAGATATAGAGTGAATAACTCCAAATCAGGTTTCTAACAAGTACTTCAACAATTTACCTATAAATTGCCATTTGGGATGTGGCTTTTTTCAATAGTAAAAAAAAGTCTTTTTTCACTTTTTTACCATAATAAGGGTGCAAAAAATAGTTGCTATTCCTGTCAGAAATCTATTGCTGTTCTGACCTATGCCCTCAGCTACCCAGATCACATCCTCACAGAATTTGCCTGTAATGCATGCATTGATACATCACCTCCAGAGCATACATTAATGGGATGTACTAAATAGTGTGCTTTAATGTGTAAAAAACTTGGTTTTGGGTCTATTCAACCATTATTAGGATTTAATAATAACCCATTTGCACTCAAGCTAAAGGTAATTATAAAAGTCATTTAAACCAAATTCTAGGTATAATAATTCCCCCTTCCATGCTTGACTTCTGCCCACTATTCATCCTTGGATTATCCATCCTTAATTCAACTGCAAATAAGCCTGCAGGAAAGAAATAATGTAGCTTTTTCTTTGCTCTACATCCACCTTTACCTAAATGAACTCCTAATTATTATATGAGGGAGCACATTGATAGCAGTAAATCACATTAGAAGGTTATCAATGTAACCGCATCTTTCACTAGAATTTCCACTTTAACAAGGCACACACTTGACTATCACACCTCAGGTGATAACGTAATTCTACAGTATTTATGCTTCAGTATCTATCTACGAGAAAACTATTTATGCTTTGTGCAAAGTTATCTGGCAGTAAAACCATATCTACAAAATAACAATCTTTTTTTCCTCAAAACACGTCACATGGTTAATTTATTAACCACTTTTTTCATATCACAAAAAATCAAAACAAATAATTACATAGGAGAAGGTCCAAAGGGCTCCTTAAGTATAGCTGTTGTTGTTGTTTTTTATAATGCAAAAAGGAAAATGGAAAGCAGCTTGGTAATTTAGGAGTAGCAGAAATGGTGCACATAGGAGAGGCACCAACATCACAGAAGCATAAACATAAAAATACAAAATAAGTATAAATAAGTATAATAATAAGCTATTATGTATGATGTTAATTATGTACGCTGCACATAAAAATATTCTTTCTGACTGATTTTTCATCAATCTTGCATTTTACCAGTGCCTTTATCATTACTTCATGTACAGTAACTCGAGGCGGTGCCTGCAGCCCACTCACAGGTCCCAGGTGTGCAGCCCACACAGGTTGTCCAGATCCATTTGTCATTACAAGTAGGTTTGCTGTGTTTCTCAGAACAGTTTCATGAGAGTGGAGGAGACAGGACTTTTTTTAAAGAAAGCTCTATAGGACTATAGAAAGGGTAAAAATTCAACAGCATGACCAATATCTGGAATAGCAGAATTACTGCCAAGGCCCCTACAAGATGACCTCCAGCAGGTACTTTTGTGCATGTTCATGAACAACTGTCACTTAAAATAGACTCCATAATGGTGGCATGTTAGCTGGCATCCTGGAGTGGGACCAGTTCTCAGAGCTCAACACCATGCAGCTGAAATGACATTTTCCAGGGAACACTGGAATTGCCAGGTTCACCACTGGTGATCCTTTCTGCTGACTGATGTTAGGTAGCTAGGTACCAAGATGAAATCCTCATCTACATTGTCAGACCTAGTCCTCTGAGACACTGCGCCTGATTTATTAAAGCTCTCCAAAACTGGAGAGGATACACTTTCATTAGCGAATCTGGATGATCCAGTAAACCTGAAATGGATCTAGTCCAGGATTCAATGTTGGATAGCAGATGACGTTGAAGAAATCCATTCAAGGTTTGTTGAATCACCAAGCTTTACTGATGAAAGTGTATCCTCTCCAGGCTTGAAGAGCTTTAATAATTCAGGCTCATTATGTATTGGTGCATCCAACTTGGCCAAGTAGTGCCACAGACAATTCCAAAGGCTCACTGATGCCATGATCCAGGTCTGGGAGGGGATCTCCTAGTGCAGGCATGTCCAAAGTCTAGCCTGGGGGCCAATTGCAGTCAGATTTCCTCCGGCCCGCAGCCTCTGTCATAAAATCAATAGTATGCGGCCCGCCAGCACTGTTGACCACAGTATAAAATACACACCTACAAAAAGCTATTTTATATTTCATTAGAGTTGATCAACAGCCTTGCAATTGTTGACCCGCTACTCGGTGGACATAATCGGCAGGACAGGAGTACCCATGTGTGCACAGGGAATCCCCTACGTCATTATAGTGGGCTGTACAAACCACGCCCACTCTAACTCCAAGACCGTGCTCTGCATGCAGCGCACACTGACACCAGACTCTGTGCACAGGGAATCCCTCACGTCATCCTGGTGGGCATGTGCTGTGCGGGAGTTGCGCAGACCACACCCACACTAACCCTGGTTTGTGGGCCCTCTTTGCAAAAAGTTTGGACACCCCTCTCCTAGGGCATGGACTGCAGTTTCATCAGAAGCATGCCCATATGTGAAATGAAATACACACAGGCACAAATGGTCCATACACATTACTGGGACAATGTATGAGTTGTGAATCCAGCACTCAGTGGGTAAATTATTTTGGTTTCCTTTAACTATTCTTACATCATTTTATAATCATAGAATTACATAATGTATAACAATATAGATTTTCTACTTGATTATTTTGGTCATCAGTGATTTTATTGTTTACTTAATTGTTTTTAGTGTATAATGAAAGGTAAGCACTAGCTAATCATTACAAAAAAATGTGTAATATGCATACTTACATCCTGTTTTATTTTTTGTACATATATTAAAATTACCATAAAGATAGCCAGGAATAGTCACTTGTCAGAATCAGAGTTTGTACTGCAGACTGCATAGAGGGTCCAATGCCAATATGTTTAAATATGCATAGCATACATATACATTATGATAGACATCTTCTAGAATGCTCCTGTGGCATTGAAAGGTACAAATTTGCTGTCCCTACTCCATTTACTGACACCAACCTGTCCCCTTCCACCTTCATCTTCTATGCTGTTTCTCCTATATCTGGCATCTTCCCTCTTCAGCTATATGTGGCTACTAACTCTTACAACTCTTAAAGGCACTTGTTTCTGAAACACAGTGCTTTAGCAAATTGAATGCATTTGCAAATGTAATAGTATTTTATTAGCAATATATAGTAAAAAAAAAAAAAGCTTTGTAATATTAATATTTACACATGGATTTAAGTTTAATCAATGTTTAGCTACCCACAATTAAGTATAATTAAGACAGCAGGGTGTAAATAAAATTTACATTCAAATACACAATTGATTAGCTTTCTTTCTCATTTCTGTAGAAACAAAGAAGTGCTGCAAATAGCAATGAACCAGTAGTTAGATCTTCAGTCATAACCTGCGCTAGCAAATCAGAAATCTCATTGGATGTTACAGACACCACCTACATGTTACCTTTCCTACAATTGCTACCAACCACAGTTGTGGTTAGGGATCATTAGTTGACTAAGAACACAACATCACATTTATTCTTCGTATAAGACACCACTATGGACTTTAGTAAGTTATTTTTGTAAAAAGAATTTGGATTGTACAGTTCCCATAGAAGGTCACAGGTTCCAGTGCCATGGCTTTAAAAGATCATTGATTGAACAAAGCAGCTGGTAATGAATGACTACATCTTCCTAATGATTCCAAAAGTGGCGTCAGCTGTAACAATTACTCAAGGATGTTCCGGTGTGTGTATTCTGGTCATATACAAAACATCCTCACGTGTTCACAGTTATTCTGATGGGGATGATTTGCACTTGCTGTACGGATTGCTTAGTAAGGGAACGTTGTGTCACATGTCCTTATCTTGTCATGTGTGTGACATTGTTTTGTTTGAACAAGTATTAGCAGGTAAAGATTGACATCATTAAAGTTGTAACCAATCTTTGATTACTATGCACAGTTATTAACAGCACCAATACCTGGAAGCCTGTGACGTAAAGACAGCCTGTTACCTGTGACACTTTATGCTGCCAGTAGAGTTAAACTGATAATACAAGATCACATGTGATGGTTTTAATAAGACACCATGTGGTCTTAGTTACACCTGAATGATGAACATGCTCATTATTTTACAAAAACCTTGAATTTGCTATTATATGCGTGTTGTCAGTTCTGCAGTCCCTTTTTTTAACTTAGATTATCAAGCTTCAGGGAACCGAGGAGGGCATTGGATGGAGCTTCTGACTCATATATTTAATCTTTCACTCTCAGCTAGCTTTAATGAGTGCTTTCTGGTTGCTAGTATGAAAAGGTACAAGTTTTTGCCTTGTGAATATTTTACTAAGGTGGTAACAGTGAAAAGCAGAGTAAAAAAAAAAAAATATTAGGGGATATTGAAATTTATAATTAGTCCCAATATTGGTTCCATCTTTAAGTGTTAGGAATAACTTGAGAACATTTTGTTGCACCTAATGTTTTTGCCACAAATTTATTTGGGATTATTAAAAAAAAAATAAAAAAAATAATATATATAAACTTTGGCACATGATATTGTAATTAGGCATAATAATTGTAAAATTGTTTGATTTTCATCTCTTCCCTTTCTGCCCCTCCTTTTCCTTTCAAAGTAAAGACAGAGTAGAGCAAATATGGCAAACTTGTGACACACAGGCACCTTCCATTAAGCCCCCTGAAGGCTTGGCTGCTAAAGGTAGATGGAGAAGATGAGACTGGATGGGCTCCAGGCAGCGATAGGTGGTGGACTGGCACAAAAGTCAGTATGGCCCCAATGTTAGATATCCTGGTAGAAGGGCCTTTGTGTGCAAGCAATGTAAGCTTAGCCTTGCCACCTGTGTAAATGTGGTGGACAGTGAATTTAAGATAAGTAATGTAGCAGAGGCAGTTGACTTCAAAATCATTCACCTAATGGATAATTGAGAAAAGTCATCTTCAGCTTAAGTTCCTTGTTCTAATGCGTTTTACCCTTTTATTGGGCTTAGTTGAACAGAAAAGAAGAGACCGAGTAGGAAAGTGTCCTTTTACATGAAATCATTGTCCACAATAACCTGGTCATTCTAGCATAATTCATAAAGAATATAGGTTAGAGGTTTGATAAACAGATAAAATAAATGACCATTTACCTGTGGCTCCCTATTATGCTTGCTTGGATCTTTCTCATAGCTTTCAGCATAAATTCGCAGAGTGGTTCCCACATAGCCCGAAGCACTGAGTCGAAATATAATCCTTGATCCATCTGCAAATATAATTCTTAGTCCCTGAAAAACAGGAGCACAGTATACATTACTTTAGCTAGAATGATATTTGCTACCACCGTACTATAGTAGTATTTATTTAATGTGCTTGGTACCAGGTAATGGTGATTTCTGTGTGCATGTTTAGTGGCATCCTATATTTTACAGGTCACTAGTTCTTTACATTTTTCATTATCAAAGTAGCAATTATTTAAAATACAACCACGAGAACAGAGACAACCAAAGAAAACTGTTAGGCCAACATTAGATTCTTATTCAAACAATGCCTGCAGAAACAAAATATTAACTTGCATAAAACCAAAAAAAAGTATAATGTTAAATTTGAATTTTTTTTAAAAATGTTATGAATGTAATATTGTTCTGTGGAAAAAGTAAGTACACCTGTGACCTTAGATGCTAGTATAGCAGAAATGGGTTCTTGTAGTGATTTTGTGTTACTGCCTACCAGCCTCTAATATCAACTACATATTTGACACAATACAAGTAAGTTGCAAAGTGTTTGTGGGGAACTGCTTGTTTCAAATCCCTTCACAACATTTCCATGGGATTCAACTTAGGGCTTTGATTAGGCCAGTCCATAACCCTCCATTTGTTATTTTTGAGCCATTCCTTACTGTGTATTTTTAATGTTTATTGTGTTGATGAATCCATTTCTACTTTACCTTTTGGACTTATGACCTCACACATTATCAAGCACACTTTAATATGTGCAGAACTCATGATTGACTTAACATCATCAAACTGCTCAGACCATAAATCAGCAAAGCAACCATAACAGCTTACAGAGTTACTGCAATTTTGAAATTATTACTGCAATTTGTAATGCTTCACTGTTAACTGAATGTAAATTCAGTTAACAGTGAAGTTATGTTTTTCTCTGCTATCTACCCACCTAACCCCTGACAGGATAAACATGTCCAGGTAGTCCCCAAGTTAAGGACACCTGACATATGAACGACTCCTAGATACGAACGGGGCTTCCCTGCTCGCTCCTGTGCAGGACAGAGGCGTCATAGAGGGGGAGGGGGCGGTTTGCATGACTTGCAGAGGAAATCTCTAAAATCTCGCTAAACACAGCTGGGAAACATCTTGTAACTCTTTATTGACCCAGACAATCTCTGCAGTTGTTTCTTTTTGCTTATCAAAGAAGAGCTTGCTCCAGAAGTTAATGAATGTCTAGGCTCCATATATATATATATATATTTTTATTTTTTTTTTTTGCTTTGTTTGTGATTATCTCACAGTGAGGATTTTATACAGTAGCTGAAACCATGCTGCCTAATAATATGTTGAGACAAACATCTGTCCTAATTGCATTTAATAAAATAATGTACCTGTTCTGACTTACATATAAGCATATAAGTTCAATTTAGGAATAAACCTACAGTCCCTATCTCGTATGTAACCCGAGGTCTACATGTACAATAAATGATTACATCCATTGAGTCCAGTGCATGGTTTCATGTGGCAATACTATAAAATGTTAGTGAACTGGCACTAACTATAAAAAATAGCTATTGGTATTTAGTTTTTTTTTGTGAAAGAGAATGCTGGGATTGCAAATCAAAGACAGAATGATTTATCCAAGTAATATGAAAACAGGAAAACTTTCAACTTGTCCTATATCTTTCATTTATATGACTAAATTATATTTAAGTCACTGTGAGTGTTTATCAGTCTTAGACTAGTTAGAAAATACCATAAAAGGATACAACAGACTCAAAAGTTTATTAGGTGCCAGAAGAGAAAAGCTTGATATAAGCAATAGGTTGATGCTGGGTACATGTCACACTATACTCAGTGACTTAATGTATTAAACTAGCTAATTAAAATGAATTCACAAAATAAGATAGTTTCCTTTTTCCCATGTAAACAGTCAGTTTATTGTAATTAATTTTCTTATTTTGCCGAATTTAGAGCCAGAGTATCCAGTGACACCGAAGAATGTATGATTTTGCATTTTTTTTTTTTTTTGCTTTTGTTTATTGAACAATTTTTTTCACAAGAATATATCCTTATGTATACATAAATTATATTTTAGTACTGATAGGCTTGTACCGTAGCAGCACTTTGTAATGTTGGTTCTGGCAGTTCACACTGACATGCACTAGATGGCGCTGTTTCGTTTAGTAAGAAATAGCTTGGTAGAACTTGGTAGAAGAGCAAAAGTAAATCTACATCACTTGTTTCATCACCCTACTTGGTACAAATAATATACTATAATGTGCAGCAAGAGTCCTTTAATCAAGTCCTATAGATTGCCAGCAGAAAGTGGTCTTTTAACTGTTGTTTTCTGTAGGTCTGCAAATAATTTCTTAGTATTTTGTATTCCCATCACCTGTAGGAATTAACCTGTGATAATAGTACATATGATAATATATGATATATACGTCTCATATATTAAAGCACCAGGTCTTCTTTATCCTGGCTTCACAAGGTGACATGTAAAAAGCATACTGATATTTTTCACAAGTTGTATTATTGTTTTGATGCTGTAGCTTACAGCCTTGCAGCATGTACTAGTAAAATCTAATTTAAGAAAGGCATCTTTCATATTTTTCTTAAAGCTGCGTACACACGGCAAATTTTTCTCGCCCGATAATCGGTATCGGCCAATTATCGGGCGAAAATCTGCCGTGTGTACAGTCGGTCGTCGTCCATCGTCCGACGACCGTCCTGGCGGATCCATGGACGATGGACGACGACCGATCCTAATGAAAGGGAAGGGGAGAGCGCGCAGCAGGGTGCCGCTCCGTCGCTCTCCCCCTCCCCTCTCCATAGAGCATGAACGGTGCTGTATGTACAGCATCGTTCATGCATCGTGCAGTCTTTTCTCGTTGGAAAGGATCGTGAAAGATCCTTTCCAACGAGAAAAATTGCAGGTGTGTACGCAGCTTTAGTCACTTACTAACATTTACAGTACACCACAGAAAAAAAATAAGTCATTTAAATTCAACAAATATATAAACAAAGTTTACTAGTGAAAACTGCACATCAAAACCGACGGTTATGAAATGCAGACAAATGATAATGTTCCTGTAAGATCTAAACTTGGTCCCATGTACATATTTAGCAGAACAATGGCAGCACACAAAATAAATGTATGGCTATGTTCACACTGTCCATGAGGTTATGGTGTGGTTACCGCTTCCTTCAGCAGTGTTAGAATAGGCATATGCTGAGACAAGCCTTAAAAAAAGCATTTCTCCCAACTCTTGTGTTTTTCAGTTATGGAATATAGATGCAGATGATTTATGTCACGTTAAAATTTTGTAAGCTCCCATTAAAGCTGACCAGTCTCCTGCCTTAGCTTGGAGCTTTAATGTGCACACTTTGAGGAGGAGGAGGAGGGTAAAACTGGTAAAGTTTTTAATGTTCTTTCATGTAATCTAGAAAGTACCTGTTATTTGACTTTAGGTCATAGGGCAGTCTTTAGCCTGACACTTTAAACACAAAAATACAAATTATACAAAGTGGTAATTAAGCAGCATTATTGTAACAATTCAAAATCCTGACTTGTCCTAAATAGGATTTAACAAAATTGTGGACAAAGTACCACCGAATCTATAGAATTGTTATTAACTTGGCTATGTGACCACTAAAGTTTTTCCACTTAAGGAGGTAGAAGGTGTTGTATTTTCTGCATTTTTGTGTAATATACACTACAGTGTTTTACTTCTTGTACTGATTTGTCTTAATATCTAACTTTTCCTGCATTGATTTTTTTTAATGACAGTTAGACTTGAATGACATGAATTGCTGTATTCATTTCTACAAAGGGGCAAGGTCAGCACAAGTGCTTGGAGAAGACAGTTGTTACACAGTGTTTGGTAAATCCTCTACAATGGGATGAGCTGGCCTGGAATGTGTCAAGAGACATTTGTCCTTGTCATTGATAGGAGAAATAGGAAATGTGGAACCTTTAACAAAATAAAAGGTTGCCAGTGATAAAGTCTATATTTAAACATATCTAAAAGGTATACTTATTAAATGAGTTATTTGTCTTTATTGAACAGGTTTTCGTGGGAATAACAAAAAAGGTTCCTATACCAAACACTGTCAAAATTTTACTTCTAACAGAAATCTGATTCATCTCTACAGCTAAACAGTCAGAAATTTGCCCAGGCAATATGGGGTTTACCATAGTAGGCCTGCAATTCTTCTTCTTCTTATTATTATATTATTATTATTATTAATAATAATAATATTAATAAAAAATAGTATTTATATAGCACCAATATATTACGCAGCACTGAACATTAAGGAGATATATACAATGGAATCCCCTGGATGCAAGACTTCCTTTACTTTGTATACTTTGCGTCCCACACTTTGAGTCCTTGTGTTCCTTGAGGCCATTGTTCGGTTGATGTCACACATAGCTTCCATCATTTCTTCTGTTGGACATTAGTCTCCCCTTTTATTTGACATACACTTATCTCACATACCAGTCTCTCTTTTACTTCACACACTGCGACCCTTATCTCACCTTAACACCATGTTTTCTATCTCTTTTGAACACACACTTCTTCTCCTCTGTTCCTCTTTTCATAAACTCCCCACTTTATTTCACAGATTGCGCCCCAACTCTGTGGGACACCAAAATCACTTTTACTTTACACACTGCCTTCCTTTTTTCCCGTCCTGGACTTCAGTCCCCCTTTACTTTACATATTGTTCCTCCCTTCCTGAAATTAGACTCCCTTTTACTTTACACACTGCTTCCCAACTCTGCCGGAAACCATCCTCCTCTTAACACATCCCTTCCCACGTCTGCTAGGCACCAGCCTCCTCTTTACACACCGCTTCCTACCTTTTTGAGACACTGGCCTCCTCTTTACACACCACTTCCTACCTTTGCCAGATACCAGCCTCCTTTTTACACATCCCTTCCTACGTCTTCCAGACACCAGCCTCCCTTTTACACATTGCTTCCTACCTCTGCAAAACACCGGCCTGCTCTTTATACACCACTTCCTACATGTGGGAAAAGGCTTTTCTCACTCCAAATAGGGATGTTGGCAGTTTGTTTAATATTATGAGATTCGACAAATGAAAAATTATCGCTGTTGTCGCTTCCAACCTCTGTCAGATACCAGCCTCCTCCTAACACTTTACATCTCTTCCAGACCCCAGCCTTCTTTTTCCTTTACACCTTACAACCCACAGCAACCGGACACAAGTCACACCGTTATTTCAAACACTACTTTCCTCACATATGGGGGCTTTTTTTTAACCTTTTTATATCTTGTTGGCACACACTGCACACATTCTCTTCAACTTCAACGCGATTTGACATGCAGTATCTAATCAACAGGATAATATAACATTTACCAGACTGAAACTATCTATTAAGGAAACACAACTTTTAGTAGATAGTAACTTGTAAATCCATACTGGTCCACACTCCATTGCAAAGTCAGCACTGCTCCAATCTCTACACATAATATGCTCTATACAGCACAACTTTACACAATATGGGCCTGATTTGCGTACATTTAAATTGAATTACAGTGAAATTTTGCCATTATATGCCTGATACTAAAAGTGAAAAAAAGTAAACATTTAAGCATTTCATCCATCCCTAAAGTGAAGGGAATTTTCTGTTAAATTGCACACTTTACTCCTTTAAACACCGGATCCCAGTAATCATCATAATTCCACTTATTAACAAGCAGCCACACTTTTGTTAGTCATTACATATGACTGTACCTTTGTAGAAATCGATCCAGGGTTTCTCTTGTCTCTCTTGTCTCATTATGTAGTATAAAGGATCCTTTTACAAATCAGTGTATTTGATATTCATCAAACATTCTGTGAATTACTGGCACTGAAACTAAATAGACCTGGAAGATTCCCCCTTAGAGAATGCTTGATGAATGTCAAGTTCCATGCTTTATTAATAGACACCTATGAGTATATAAGTAATATATAAAATGCTGACAGAATTTTTGTCCTACCATGCCTTGTAAAGTATGATAAAACCAAGAGAAACATAAGAATGTCCTTTTTATTATCTGTGAACATTTTCTGTTAATTAGCTGTTCAGAAATCAGGAATGATATGCTTAGGATGGGAGTGAGCATATTTAAACATAAGAGTTTAAATCCTAGCAACAGTAGGAGTGATGAGTTTCCACATCCTGACATGCCAAGGAAAACATTTTCAATCAGAAAGGGATAGACATGTCTTAAAAAGGTTCTGAAAATAAATTTCATAATTTATTATTGCAAACCGGCAAAGGATGGATTTATCTTCAGTACGATCAATGTTTATTAAAGTGTCTCAAAAAGTTCTACAGTGTGGAAATATTGAACAATATGAAATAAAGAAGCGTGCCAAACCTTGTTAACACTTCATCTGAATTTACCTTTTTTTTAAGGTAGGTAAAAGTATATATTATATGCATATATAGAAATCCCTGACCCAAAAAGTCTGTGCAGACAGTAGGATGGTGGTTCTCAAAACACTGGGTAAGAATGGAATGGGAAATGTGTGTAAATGGAGGTGGCTTGGTAAAAGATAGAAAAAAAGAACAAGAGGCATAAAGAAGGAGAAAGGGAAATGGACAGGACTCAAGAAAAAAGTAGGGGGAGATATTTGAATGGAGGGGTATGGGGTGGTACACATCCAACTGCACAAATTGGAGGCCATCTATAAGCACATTAAGATAGGTAGCTTGTTGGATGATTTAAATACTGTCCAAGAGGTGTAAGTTTATAAGACATGGTAAAGACAATTATTGTCTTCTGCTCAGGGCCGCCGAGAGAAAATCCAGGCCCCGGTACAAAGAAGGTGTGTGTTCCCCTATACAAAATTCTACACACATCTATGTGTGTATATTAATAATTATTTCTAACAATAGTAGATTATATTGATACATTTAGATAATGATGTATAGGTATAAATGTAATAATAAAGTAATATATTTATAATAGTAAAAAACGTTTATAATAGCATTTAATGCCTGCCGAACAAAGGTGCATTCCTGGCCTTTTTCCTGGCGAAACTCTAAATTACATAATCAAAATTAATCTGTTTTGCTAGATCAGACTCAATACTGAATACTTAGTCCGCTTTCCTGAGTTTGCAGTGTACGTGACGTATTTGTTTGCCAGCGAATTACTTTTTTCTCATTGTGCCCGGAACCCCTCCTCCTCGTCACTTCCCACCGAACCCGGAATACCCTTGTGGACCAAAGTTTTAAGTTATTGCAAAATTTCAAAAAATACAAAAAAATTAAATGAGTTAAATAAATAACTGTTCAAATTATAATAAAAATTATGGGACCCGATGGGCTTCATGGGGCCCCTTGAGCTTCATAGGCCCCAGAGCAATGTTCTGTCTGCACCCCCCTCTCCTCAGGCCTGCTTCTGCTACCAATCACTCTACATTTATATATATATATATATAAAGGATGAAGGATTTTTACCAGACACCCAGAATGGGGTGAATATTAAGTTGTTTTTTTCGGTTTGATATATTTTGGAAAGTAGAGTTGAATATCAAGATTCTGTACATTTTATAATTGTTCCCTGGTGATCACAAACCAATGAAGGAAAATTTGCGTATGATTTAAAATGCCCGACTCAGGACACCTTACCCATTCCTAGGAGTCACACTGCTTAGTGAGTGCTACAGGGTTGCCTGACATTGACCAGGTCATTAAAGCCTAACTGAAATCATAGCTCTAAATCTAAATTTACTGACCAAATGCCAGAAGAAACCAAGCTTTAATATCTAAACTAAACGTTGAACTGAACCCTCCCTCCTGATGGTCAAATGAAATGGCCTGACCCCCTGGATGATAATGTAGGCCCAGTAGACTATATATTTGCCTTCAGCATAAGGGAAAGTTTTGACCTACTTGTTGTATGTAGGCCTGCCATATGGCCTCGAAATGAAGCTGTCATCAGTTGGGGAACATATCTAAAATAAATATGCAGGCATCACATGATCTGCCACTACTTACCTAGTAGTATACGTGTCATGAGACAAACATGTAGGCTTCCACTGCTGACCTTCCACTGAAAATTCTAATAGCCTGAGTGTCTCTGACTTCCAAGTCTGAGGCTGCTATCTATATACTTAGTCACAGTCACACACTTACAGTACTGACACAAGAAGGTCAGCATTACAGGAGTCTAGCAGTTTCATAAAATCAGGTAAGTGGGTAACAGCAGCCTCATTTCTTTCACAACGGCAGAACTAAACTAAATATCAAGTTACCTATACTAATTTTATTTCAAGGTAAAATAATGTTTTTTTTTCTGAAGAAATAACTGAACCAAGAGGCATTTTTTTAGCTACCTAGACATCAGCTTTAATTACAAAATCTGAAAAAATGAGTCTTTGCTCTTTTTAAACACACAATCATGTGAAGAGGAATCTTTATTTTTCCTAAATTCTCCTGCACATTGTTAGAAATTTTCAGCAGAATGAAACACCAGAATGAAAATAAAAAATGTGTACGTATTGTTGTATTACAGATTTGTTCTTCTGATGCTAAAATATGAAAGAGCTTCTTATACTTTATTAGCATAGACATCACCAATAAGATAGGAAATATGAGAATTTTAAAACAGGCATGACCTTTTTGACAAGCAAAGTATTTATAGTGTTGCCCACACACAGACAGGCTCTCCAAAGGGATATGAAATCGGATATATTTCTACAGGGCTTGAAAGCTCTAGGATCACAGCTGGGAATACATGAATCAGGCACCTTAAATGCACGTTAGCCTCCTCTGCTAGACCCGAATGACATTTAGAAGCCATATATAAATTTCAGGTAATGAACAAGATCCACATGCTATCTAGGAAATGTTCTGGAAAGAGTTAGGATCTGGTACAATGGAACGGAAAATGTGTTGTGATGTGTATAGTGTGCTCTACTGAAAGTGTGCGTAGAGTGTGCTCTGCTGAAAATGAATGTGCTTTACCATGAGTTAGTGCAACACGTCTCAGCATGAAATGAGGAGCACATGCCTGGCAGATGAGAAGTTGGGCTTTTAATGGTCAGTTTGCACTATTATTTAAAAAAAAAAAGGTGTAGCAGCGCTCCTTTAAGTCGATCAAGACTGAATGGGAACACAGAGCCTTCCGGGATACCTACGTCACGCATCCTGGGAGTCCCTTGCCTTCTCCTTCTGCGCATGCCAATCTCGGGGCGTTTTTTCCACTAAGGGGAAAGAGATGCCAATCTCACGCATGCACAGTGAGATCGCCTCTCTTTTGTTTTCCCTTTTACAGTGGGCTACGTCACCTGATTTCGCACCTCCGCAATGCGAGTTCGGGTGACAAAGAAAGAAGACTGAAGTTGGTGGCACCTGGTGGTTTCTCAGCGCTGGTACAAAGATGAAATCCAGATTTCAGAAAGGTCTAGCGCCATTGAGGGATCTGCTGAATTGAAAGTGTGATTTTTTTGTTTTCACTTTAGTTCTGCTTTAAACTACCAGGATTTTCATTGTATCACTGCTTTCTACATCAGACTCATTATGGTATTTGTTATATAGATCCTGTTTTTGAGTTATTGGTAAATTGTTTAAATGTTTTTGCATGTACAACTCCTTTTTCCTTGATATGCAGTAGTTTATGTGCATGTACAAAACAAGTCAACAATCCCTAGAGATGGAGGTACTATAGAATAAATCATCCCTAAAGATCTTAACCTGAAGTCAGGTTGCAGTTTATACTTAAACACTGGTGCCAATTGCTGTTTGCTTATATTAGAAGGCTTTTAGCCTGCCAAGTCTCTGGTGCCAGAGGAAGCTAGGTAAAATAAGATGAAATTTCATTACTTCTGTTGTAAACTTTGAAGATCTCTTGTGGTATTTCTCTCTCCAGACACAAAACCCAGAAAACATTCCAATAACCATTTAAAGCTGAACATCAAATACAGTTATGCAATACTTAAGGGAGCATGTTTTTTACCTGCCAGAGGTTTGGAATTTCTATCCTTTCTATTCTGAGGCTTACACAGCCCTGCCAGGGAGCACTGGAAAGTGTTATATTTTGTAAAGTATACTAGGCAAGATAACATTTTAACATGTGGCCCTTTAAAATGGGTCCTAAATTGGGGGCTGTGTGTGATGGTTGATCCTTAGATCTATTTCTAGATGTTGTACAGCAATTGCACATATTAATAAAAACAATGACGTGCTCATAAATGGCAAAAAAAAGTAGCCAAAATTGTCCACAGGCCATGCTTTAAAAGACTGAGCTGCTTAATAGTTTACAGCTAACCATAAATAACGTCCAAAAGATTTATTTCCTACTCTGGCGTGCCAGTGATGCCTAATATGTGCTGCATGATTCAAAAGGGAACATGTTGTTACCACTTAAAAAAACAAAACTTATTGGTGGGTGATGAGTTTCTGCCATAATCAGCAAGTATGCAAAGCTATGCAAAGCCTATTTGACAATAATGGCACATACCTACCCTGTGTCCCCAGATCAACATAGCCTGCTATACATTAGGAAAAAAACATGCTCACTGCATGAAATTGACATTTTTTTTCCCATGTAGGAAAAAGCCCCTTCTGCGCATGCCTGGGAACAGACAAAAGCCTCCTGGGATGCGTAATGTGGGTATCCCGGGGACTCTGCACTCCCATTCTGTTTTTACTGCCACAGCCGTGAAGACAGCAAGGCACGGGCTTTGCATTTTTATTTTTTTTAAAAAACGGTTTGAAGGGGTTGTCTACCCTTTTATGTAAAGTAAAAATTTTGGTAATAAGTCAGCTTTAAGTAAATCCAGGTAATCAACTCTAACAGTCCCTACACTCTTTAAGATGCTACGTTTAAGCTTGTGTATGAGGTATACAGTACTAGCTATCTGCTTTTCAGCTTAAATATTTGTTGTATCTCTTAAAAATGGGGGGGGGGGGGGACTTGGGTTACTGCTAGGCACACACTAAATATTTTCCCAGAAATACAGTATGTTCACTTCTCTAGGGGATACTATGGAAAAATCTCTACATTGTCAACATCCTGCATAACGGTTTTTGTTTTTACATTTTTTAATAAACGCTTTTGTTAACTAAAACTTAGTATCAGAAAGTTAGGGGTCCAAGACTTGAGAAGATATACTGTCTTTTGAGAACCTGGGTAATCCAGCAAACCTGCAATGGATTTTCTAAAAATCACTTGTTATTAGTTGGCAATTTTTTTGCAATCCTGGACCAGATGTATTCCAGTTTTGCTGGATGACATTGGTTCTCCCATGATAGTCTATCTTCTCCAGTTTTGGAGACCTTTAATAAATCAGGCCCATTGTTTTAGTCAGTGGTATCACAATAACAACTGCTTGTTTGCAGCATTTCCCTTAATTTCATGTTTTAGCAGTTGTGCAAGGTGCCTGAATATGTTTGGCCAGTTCAGAAGACACCATTTTTATTATCCAGTGCTCTAAAGCCGCATACACAGGTCCAATAATAGTCATTGGAAAGGATCTTTCATGATCCTTTCCAACGACTATTATTGCATGATGCATGAACGAGTGCTGTACATACAGCACCGTTCTGCCCTATGCAGAGGTGAGGGGGAGAGCGATGGAGCGGCACCCTGCTGCGTGCTCTCCCCCTTCCCTTGCATTAGGATTGTTCATCGCTCATTGTCCGTGGATCTGCCAGGATGGTCGTTCGGACGATAACCGACGTGCCCTGTACACACTTCAGATTCTCATCCGATATCGGCCCTGAGCTGATTATCGGGGGAGAACCATTGGAAGTGTGTACGTAGCTTTAGTATTTGGCTCTCAGTAACAGACTTGGCCTGACATAACCCTGCACATATGTGCATTAAAAGATTGTGTCAGGACTGTCTTTGATGAAGAGTATGCCTGTTGTACCTGCATTTTAAGGTATTTCCAGTAAAAATAAAGGAAAACATCTGTGATAATAAAGCGTCACTTGTACCAGACATTAGAACACCCCTTCTTGTCATTTTACACAACAGAGCTATATTTAAGACTGTAAGACCTGGTCTTTTTCTTCTTCCCATTTGAAGTAAAGGGTAAAGGCAGGAAACTTAATATTCAATACAACCTAATAACTGTATTTGTTATCAGTAGACAATATTTATCTAGTATCATTGTATAAGTGCTAATGTTTTATAACTGCAGATGTAGTATCAAATTAATCTGCTTTACTTTTGTAGTTTATGAATCCGTTGTTATAAATATTGGAATGTTCCTTTCAACCTGGTCAATAGTCAGTAGGAAAAATTCACTATTTTAGGAATTTCGCTGTATTGCATATTGTACCTCATAGATCATATTATAATGAGTATATAAAGCTGTAGCTCTTTTTAATGGTTGTATAAAAAGATTTGGACCTACCTGTTTCTTTGCTACCGTTCCATCCACTGGGTCCACATATTCAAAGCTGTCTGCTTTCTCTACACTGTACACATTGCTTCCCACAGCAAATTGCTGACTGACAAATGTTTTCTCTGATATTGTCGTCTCCATGTCCTTCATGACAAAAAATGCTGTTCTTGGTTCAAGACCATCATAGTCAAATCTGTTATGGTACAAAATGTCTCTGTCAATGTATATTATAAAGAAAATGTCATTTGCAATTTGGAGCTTTCATATTTATAACACTGCTGATCACATTTGTTCATAAAAATTAAATAAAATTGTTTTGACCAATCAATTTGATTTTTCTTCTCCTCTTTACATTTATAATGTTCCAATGTTTGTAATTGATATAAACACTGCAGATCCATTTTAAGGTTATTTTTCATTAATGTAAAAAATACACATATACCAAACGACTTATAATGTTTTGCCGCCATTTGTAAGATGTAGGTATCCTTGCCAGACAACATAGCAATCTAGGAATATCACTGCAACGGCAGCACAATTTGGTTAAGAATACAACCCTATTCTGCTGATTGGAAAGTGAAGCAGTCAGAACACATTTTTAAGAGCATAATTGTCATTGAAGATGGTTGTTAGTGATGTATTCAAGGGACAGGGGAATAAACAAGTTCTGCACAAACAGAACTATTCTACAGAAAAGGGAAAGGGACAAGCCTGAGGTACCTTGTTGCACCTCACCATAAGATACCAATAGTAGTCGTTGAGTCAGGGTAAATCTGAGGACAGCTGCATAGAAACTAGATTTATTAACAATATATGATATAATATATAAATTAATACTAATTGAACTGATACAGTTTATATATATATACATACATAAAATACTATATCAGTTTGTAGAAGCTATATATATCCCTAAATACAACTTTTTATAGCACTTGGTTTATCAGATCTATTGTTAAATGCAATGTTAGTTTATATTAATCAGCTATGAGGACCAGAACATTTTAAAGTCTGTAAAGGAACACTTGCATTTCCTACACTCAAGAGAAGCCCGGACTCTTGCAGTGAAAACTTTTGGTGACCTATTATATCTGTCATCATAGATGGATGTTACATAAACTGTTAGCAGCTGCTATGTAAAGATCACACATGCATTTTCTGACATTTAATTTTAATGAGGCTTGTTCAATCATGGTCATTTTTAGGACTAATAGGATAATTATTGGGAAACTGGACACTGCTATGGAGTACATATACCACAGCAAAAAAAAAAAGTTTTACATTAATGTACAGCAATATTGCGGTCTTTTTATGCAGCTTAAAGCTCTATGTGGTATGATAGAGCAGTATGGCTCCCTGTCGATATCTGCATTTTGAGATAACATTTCTACTATCTGATAGAAAAAGGGCTGCAGACATCATGTGACAATATTTGGAAACTTTCATATTAAAAATCAAGTTTTGTTACTTGTCAAATGAATAATTTACCTGCAGTAATAATGGCGCCCAAACTTTGTCCAGTGTTCCCTTACAATATCTTCTACACCTTGCTTCCGAGCTGCCATAATTGAAAGCCATACTAATACAGCCCAGAGTCCATCCTTTTCTCGGAGGTGATCTGAACCTGAATGCAAAAAAAAAAAAATACACTTATTATAGGTCTTATTATTCGTACAGAAATGTGCCAGCCCAATCTTTTTTTCAATTTGGAATACAGTTTAGAAACAGGAGATATAATGGACTTTGTGAAAGAGATTTTCCCTCACTTCCTGTTATGCAGACAATAGTTTCATAAGACAGAAGGGAAGGTAAATTAAGAACAAAAGACAAGAATTAAAACTTTTTTTTCAGTGTAGAGAGCTTCTTCTCTTTTGTTTATGACTGCATCTATTCAGCGTATTCAAATAATGGCTGGAACTTGTCTGGAATGCTCTGAAACAACTGCATGGGATGAGTAGACTGTAGATGATATCACCACTGCTCCCAGGCCTCTCTTTGCTCTAAAGTTGGCACTGTGAATCACAAGCAGCACATCTCAGACATTCTCCATGTGCTTATACAGAAATGGAAGAGTATCTGAAAATATGGATTCAGCTCCAAGACACGCTGCCAAAATGCTGTTCTGGGAAACTCTGCCTAAGACAGTTTCAAGCCTATCTGGCCTTTTATAGCAGAAGAATTGCTTTTATTTACACGCCAAAGCAAAAATGCAATGCTGTAAAAAAAAAAAAAAAAAAAAGGCGCTGTCTTGTTCTGTAGGCATGTAACTGGTTTAGATTAGCTCTTCAAATATAGTGAAAGTTTTGTTTGTACACATTCTGTTACTTTATAAAATGTTACCAATGTTACATATACATATCTAGTATAGTCAGAAAGTAATGCGCATTTACTGTGAAGGGCACTAATGATAATCTGCATTCTAATCCAATGTCTCCCACTAAACATACTTTTCTTTAACACATGGCTATGTTTACACTTACTGCTTACATTGGCTTGTGTTCCTACTTTCCTCAAACAAAATTAGTCTTCATTAAAAAGATGAGAAAACCTTAAAATAATGAAAATGTATTTAAGCATGATTTATGGTGTTCTATTGGTACACTGGTATAATTAAAAGGAAGCAGTGGGTTGTTTGTACACATACCTATCACTTACTTGTTTGCACAGTCCTTATTAGGAAACAATGGCTACATATAGTAAAGTCTATATTAGGAAACAATGGCTACATATAGTAAAATCAAAATTTTCCCAAATCTTTATTACCAATGCTATTTAAATTATTACATCAAAGTTCATTATCAATATGCCCTAAAGCAGCAGTCACCAACCAATGGTCCACAAGAAAATTTTGCTGGTCTGCGGCTCTGGCTGTGGGGTCAGAAGAAGGACCCCACTTTGAGGGCGCATGGGCCAGAGCCGTGGACCAAGTCTCTTATATGAATCACAGGCTCAGGGCTGTGGGTGGCTTGTGTCTCCGGTCTAAACCTGCGATGGGAGAGTGGGTGGGTCCTAGCATCATGATGTCACCCTGGGGGAAGTTTCTTCCCCTTTGAGTGGCACGCGGCTCTCCGCACATGCACGGTCCAGAGTCTGTGAAATTAGTGGTTTGTGAAGTCCAAAAGGTTGGTGAACACTGTCCTAAAGGATACAGTGTTTGATCAGTTGGCCTTCATGTTGATATCCCTATACCTTATACTAAATCTAAGCTATTTCTTACACCCATTCCCCCCCCCCCCTTCCTTTCTTTACCGCCCTAAAACCCAAATCAAGCTCCTGTGGAGCTCATCTGCCCACAGCTCTGTCCTCTGTGTATTGATATCAGGACCAAGGGGTGGCAGTGGGCATGAATGATTGTCCACCACTGCCTAAGGAAACAATCTATAGCAGTGTTTCTCAGGCAAGGTTCCTCCAGGGGTTGCTAGGGATCCCTTGAGCAAGGAGCAGTTTGTGTCTCTCAGGTCAGTATAATAGATGCCAAGCATCTTTTTGGCTATCTGTAAGGGTGATGTTCTTTCCACTGGCCTGCAATGTAAGATGCATTCTCCCTACTGACTACCACACTAATGTACTGTGAGTTATTGATATAGTAATAAAAGTACGGTGACCCTGGTCCCCTGAAAGGTATTTCATGGGCTTCCTCAATGTTAAAAAGTTTGAGAAACACTATAGTATGCAGCTCCTATCTTATGCTACAGCTGTGCCCCAGAACTGTTACAGCTACGGATCACAATGATGTATCAGCAAATAAAGTTAAAGTAAAGTAATGTTTTTTAATCAATTAATAATTAAGCACTGTGTGTGATTTACTTCTGCTTTAATTTGACGCTTACTTGCATATTTTAGGTAATGCTATTGATCATAATATATGTTCACCTTCATCATTTGAAAACTATAAAGAATATAACAAAAGATGTAAAAAGGAGATAAAATGTGCAAAACTTCAAAATGAAAGACTGATTAGATTGCAAAGGAAAGTAAGGCAAACCCCCAAATTTTTTAAAAATATATTATTAGCAAAAAGATCAGATCTGAGCATGTAGGCCCCTTAAACGATGTCTCTGGGTTGATAACTGGGGATAAAGAAAAGGCAGATTTACTAAACACTTTTTTAGCTCTGTGTACACAAAGGAAAATGGTAGAGCTCAAGTCCAAATTCATAATAGCAATGTCACTGCCTTAAATGAGTAACAATGGCTCAGAATGGATATGATTGGGAAAAATTAAGGTTTACAAAGCACCAGGACCTGATGGATTACATCCACGTGTCCTCAAAGAGCTGAGTTCGGTTATTTCAAAGCCAATTATTTCTAATTTTTAGAGAGTCTTTAGTCACTGGCAAGGAACCGATGAATTGGCATAGGGCCAATGTAGTTCCTATCTTCAAAAAGAGTGCAAAGTCATTACCAGGTAACTGCAAACCGGTTAGTTTAACGTCCACAGTTGGAAAGGTCCTAGAGAGTTTGATAAAGAACCACATAGATGAGTTACTGCTAGAAAATAATATTATGATAGTCAGCATGGCTTCAAGAAAGACCGAAGTTGTCAAACAAACTCTTTTTTTATGAAAAAGTAAGTAAACAGGTAGACAGTGGAGTAGCAGTTGATATAGTGTACTTGGACTTTGCTAAAGCATTTGACACTGTACCCCACAGACAGTTAATATGCAAGTTAGGGTCGATAGATTTAGAAAAGTCAATCTGTAAATGGATAGAGAAATGACTTAAAGATCACATCCAGACAGTTGTTATTAATGATTCATACTCTGAATGGTCTAAGGGTATTAGTGGTGTACCCCAGGGTTCAGTGTTGGGACCCTTACTGTTTAACATCTTTATAAATGATATAGAGTTTGGGATTAAAAGTACCATTTCTGTGTTTGCAGATGACACCAAACTATGTAATAGAATTAAGTCTATACAGGATGTCTATAATCTACAGGCACTGGATGTACTGTTTGATTAGGCACCCAAGTGTCAAATTACATTTAATATAGATAAATGTAAAGTTATGAACTTGAGAGCTAACAACATGCATGCTTCATACTGTCTAGGGGGAATACATTAGGGGGAGTCAAAAATGGAAAAGGATCTGGGGGTTCTGGTAGATCATAGACTTAATAACAGCATGCAATGCCAAGCTGCAATATCTAAAGCTAGTAAATTACATTCTTGTATTAAAAGAAGAATAGACTGCAGAGATGGAGATATAATCCTGCCCCTGTACAAAGCATTGGTCAGACCACATCTGGAATATGCAGTAAAGTTTTGGGAACTCCAGAGAAGGGCAACTAAACTAATAAATGGAATGGAGGAGCTCAGCTATGAGAAGAGATTAGCTGAACAGAATCTATTCTCCCCTGAGGAGAGATGATCACCCTGTATGAATATATAAATGGTCCATATAGAACACTCTCTTCCCCATTATTCAATTTGATATCATTACAAAGAACAAGAGGGCAATATTTGAGTCTGGAGAAAAAGAAGTTTAAGCTCAAGATAAGGAAGGGATTCTTCACTTTTAGTTTGTGAAAATGAGGAATTGGCTCCCTAAGGAAGAAGTTTCAGCAACTACTATAGATTTCTTTGATAAAAAGCTGGATGTTTTTCCAGAAGCACAGAATATAACTGGGTACTAAGCTTTAAAGTAAAAATAACAGTGACTGTTGATCCAGGGAACATCCGATTGCCTCATCGAATCAGGAAGGAATTTTTGTCCCCTGTTAAAGCAAATTGTACCAGGGTTTATTGCCTTCCTCTGGACCAACTATGTCCATAGGGTTTTTTATCTGGGATATGTTCATTTCCCTAGTGGTTGAACTTGATGGACTTATGTCTTTTTTCAACCTTATCTACTATATGTAACTACGTTGTTAACAATTGGTATGCTAATTAGTTTCTCTAAGATGGTTTACCTGTTCCAAAACTCTCTTCTCCACAAAGTGAACACCGTCCAGAGTCCATCAAATTTGCAAAATATTTCCAGCCAGTTGGAGTTTCATAGACTGGGACTTTCATTGATTTTGCAACTCTGCAATAGAAAGTCAAAATATCAATTGTTATATATATTATTATCATTAGAATATGTCATTATATTCCTGCGTCAGGTGACATTGACATTTTACTTAGCACTGTAAAAAGTCTATGAACTAATTTTTTTGTTGGTGAGAAATTACTAAAATAGACACAGTAGTGGAGTGGAGCAAATTGTGATAGATATTCTTTGCCCAATTACCTGTAAAGGTGGTGTTTATGTAGAGATTTTCTGTAAAATGTTCTATAATTTTATTATGACAGTTTTTCAATATTCTGTTAAAAAATTGAAATCCTCTCCCATCCTGTAAGTTCATTGCTGGGGACTCTGAGTCATTAACAAAATACAAAGTAAAACCAAATGTTGCTAAAAAATGTTCAGACTAGTGGTACTTTGCTATAGTGAAACTGCTTAAAACCATTATATGCCATATTAAACATGTAAACAGCTTTGTGTTAATTATAACATATTTTGTATTACAATATAATAAATAGGGTCTTCAGATGACAAACCTGCTTACACAAGTACAAAATATGGCACATTAAGAGAAGAAGATATACAATATAAGTGGTGGGGGAAATGGAAGTCTGGATCATTAGTAATGGGTAAGAAAATGCGAGAGAGAAAGATGGGTAAAGCGGTTTGACGAGGACCTATTTAAATGTCTTAAAGTAGGTTGCAAGTCTAATGGAATGAAGGAGGGAATTACAGCTGTAGAACTATGTACATGAAATAATTATTGGTGAAGGACATACTAGTATGTCATTGGAAAACCAGAATAGGTGGTTTTCAGTACAGTATTGGGTCATTAATAAAAGTTAGGCAGGCAGCTGAAAACTGATTTAAAAGCAAAGCACAATAACATACATAGGATTCTGAGGTTAAATATAGAGAAGAAGGATTGAGGCGGTAAGATAGGTCCAGCTGAAGAAATCATAATATACTTCAGAGGCAAGATACTACTTAGTTTTATATCAGATAAGATGTTGGAAGTCAATGCAAGAGATGACAGCATGTTCTAGGAAATTGGTGGTTTCTGGGAATAGGAAGGGCTGTATTTGGAGATGTTTTACAGGTAGAAGTAGTAGGACCTAGTGATAGGGAGTGAAGGATAGTGTAGAGTCGAAGGTGACACCTGTTATTTAGTAAATATTGTGTATGTAAAGTAAACTCCACCTAAACCCATTGTTTATGAAGGTCCACCAGAAGCTTCTCTTATACACTGAGACTTTTGGCACTTTTGACAACACCATAAGTAGAGTCATGATTAGGCATTAATGCAAACTTGTGAAGAAAGGGAAAAA
>NC_092860.1:34080418-34122693 GCF_032062135.1 Pyxicephalus adspersus
AGAGAAAAAAAGGGAGCAAGTAGAAAAGTATACAAAGAAAGAAAGAGAAGATAAAATAAAAAGAGAAGGAAAAAGGAAAACAAGGAGGTCAATGTATAAAAAAAAAATTGTTTAAAGTTCCCCACGTCACAACTATTGACATGGGTAAATGCCTCCTTGAAGGAGGTAACTGTAAACCATGGCAGTTAAGAAGAATAACCACTTGATCAGAAAAAAATATAACCCAGGTAAGAACCTAATGGGCCAGGAAACTCAACTATCAGAACATGAAGGATGTTATTTGCAACTAAATTGATGGAAACATCAACATTAAGGAGGAGATGGTAGACATCCAGAATCCTAAAATGAGGCACAGAAAAACTACAGAGCAGTCCCCTCAACATCAAGCATACCAGAATGTCCCTGGCAAAAACTAATCATCTCCTGACTGCCTCTGAGAAAGACAACTCAAAACAAAACAAGCGATGAGGAGTACTACAGATGAAACTAGAGTTAGCAAAGTAGAGATATTCTAGTGTAGTGGTCCCCAACCTTTTGGACATCACGGACCACTAAATTTATGGACTCTGGACTGCGCATGTGCGGTGAGCCGTCTGTCACTCAAAGGGGAAGAAACCTCCCCCAGAGTAACGTCATGATGCCAGAACTCACCCACTCTCCCATTGTGAGCCTGCCCACTGGCCTACAGACAGATTCCTTTGTTGATTTTTCTTTGAAAAAACTTTCCAAAACCTTTATGTTTTATCTGCAGCACCAAAAACAATGGCTTCACTATCTGGGGACATGGCAGGATAAAGAGCTGTGTAGGAATGTCCAGTGAGTTTTGCCACTTGTGTTAGCGATGGGTAATTCCATACGAATATCTGGTTCTTAGAATATTGGTTACCCCCTTTTAGACGCAAAAAGACCATGACAGTGAGGAGACTAAGCAATTGCATTTCCTATGGCAAGCTGTTTTGTGTACAGTTGGACAAGTGTCAAGATTGAGTGATTTCATACTTGTTATCATTTCCTCCTGAAGCAACCATCTGAGGATCAGTGAACTATTTAGGAATACACATTTTCTGCCTGTGACCCTGTCACCATCTTTCACATTGCACAGATGGAGTATATATATTTTGCTGTAGAATCTTATTGTCTCTACAGCTACAGCTGATCTGCATTCCATGCTAGGGTGCCTAATCTAGCTGTGTGTCTCTCTAATGTGGACTGTTTTTTACCCTACTGATGCACGCCAAATCTATACAAAATCCTTGTGTATACCCACAGCCATCAAATTTCTTGTTTCAGACACAAGGTGCCTCCCACAGATAAATCACTTAGTCTTACTTGACTTAAGATTTCACTAGACAAATACACACAGGTTTCTACAATTATTACAAGTACAACATTTAGAGATGACCAGTCAACTAGGTTGAGGTAGAAATCATATTGCAGATCAGGGGCATCAAATACTTTAAATGGAAAAGGTGTGCTTTCTTCTTTTGTTCTTTTGTTAACAGGTGACATAGACTTAGGAGACGCATCATTTCCATCATGAGGACCAGAACACTTAAAGCAATGTTTAAAAAGGGTCGTCTTCCTTGGTGTAGAAAGCTGCAAACAGCAATCTTCAATTTGAGGATGATTAGCCTACTAAAGTTCATCTCCTAAGCGTAAATTCTAAAAGAGGACCTATCATCAAAATTCTTAATTTAAATAAAAGGGTAGACAAAAGACTGAAGTCCCTCCCCTTCTGTTTTTGCCACAGAATAAGAGCGCAGAGCTATCTGGGATACCCACATCACGCATCCCAGGAGGCTTCTGGCCCATTGTCAGGCATGCGCAGAATTGTTTCTTTCTTGCAATGGTTGCATAGACCATTCCCCCATAAGTCTTGCTGATTTATCTCTGCAGGGTAATAGGGAAAACTTAGCAATATTAACTTCCAAAGTTAACTTTTTCACTTCACAAATCTGTGTGGATAAAAATGAAGGGCTTACTATGGCATAAAGACTGTACTTCCTAAAATGTACAGGTATTAAAACAGTTTAACCACCTTGAATGATTAATTAGGTTTTTATCACACATGATAACACAGATTTTGGCATAAAGCTCTATGTTTTGATGGTCTTCTCTCAGAAAGAGAACATCCCTGGATAACGTAATTGATATGAAAAGGCTAGTACATAAAAATAATGGAACCCTAATAATATTGAACATACAGGCTTCAGAAAGAATGTGGTTTTGAGTTCTTTAGATTCACATCTGGATAGCTAATTGTTTTGCTAGCGGCCTTTCACATGCTGGGATAACAATTACACATTCAGCAGAGCTAATCTTTTTCTTCCAAGGACTCTCTGACAAACAACAAATCATTTGGTGGCATTTTGTGTTTTGATTAAGCATTGTTTATGCAATTGTGGACAGTTGTACTTTGCTATACCAACTTGAAATATATTGTTATTTTACCAGCATGTCGCACCCCATGAACCTTATTCTTGCAAGCATTTTACAATAAATAAAGCCACATGTTGAAATGAAAGATTATTTCCTCTTATTTTAAAACTTCCTTCCCATTTGCTGGTCTGTTTCAAACAGATTAAGTGTAAAATGTTTGATGACTAAATAAAACCATGTAAGAGCAATTGGAAGTGCTCAGACTGGGGTTACAGGGTGATGTTTTTAAGAAAACGTTGCAAGAACCAAGAATTTTAACAAGAAGTTCTATATTGCATTCATTCAAATTTTTTACACTTTTAATGTGTATTTAAAGATTAACTAATTACATAACAAAATAATAATTATACTGATGCTGCTAATAAACCTTAGAATTATAATAGTGTACAAATAATGTAAAAAAAGTAGGGGAAAATTGTTTTGAACATTTTACTCTTGAGCAAGAAATATGGAAGAGTGGAATTGCTGTCATCTACAGCAGAAAAGTAGATATTCTAGCAGCACACATAAGGATAAAATTGGTGGAACTATTCTTTCTTTAAAGCTAAACTACAGTAAAACAAAAGGTACATGTACCATACAAATAAAAACATTTAATTTATTTATCATTCGGTGGAGAGAGGGTTTTTTATTTAGCTTTATGGGCAACACTTAAAATACACAAATCCTCTACGTGCCAAAATCGGATAGTATTTAAAAGCTGTATATGGTCTTATTTTTTTAAGTTATCCCCCTCACTTTGTAATGTAATATATTTCACATTTAAAAAATCATTTGGGTAAGGTACAGAAGCACAATGGTAACAAGAAACAACAAACTGCTACACTGCTCTGCCAGGTCTAACTGTTCCTGTAAAATCCCAACTATCACTGCTTCTGCCTGCATGAAACGTCAAACCCAAATTTCTGTCCCTCTCCCCAATTCTTCCTGACCCTAACTGCACAAGTACTAGGCCCACAAAGTAAAGACAAAACAATTTTAATAGCTAGACAGTTTTATAAATGGCTGGCCATAGATGTTTACAAAGCCTGCATAGACTTCTAGAATGGCTGAAGTTCAACAGGTATACCATTCTTACAAAAACTAAACTTTGCAAAAATTATTTAGCAAATTCTCATCCCTACTTTGTATTAGTTACATTAATACCTGTTCAAGCAGTGAGACACAATATATTTTTATGTAGGTAGTGCTTATAAATGGGTACCAGTGTTTGCAAAATAATGGCACATTCTGCCTTGTACAGTTTACTTTATAATGTCTACTTTATTGAAGTTGGATTGAGTTTTATAGTTGACATGCCTAGTGTGAGAATGAGTGCATTACATCGTTCTGTGTTTGTTGTTACCAGAGTATTACTTAGCAACCCTTAACTAACTTTCAGTAAGTAGCACTTAATAAAAGGCAGGCTACTGTAACATATTGTTTTCCTATAGCGTGTGCTACTTAACATGTGACCTCCAGGTGCAGAGTTGTTGCTGTTATTAAAACAATGACATCTGTAACCAGGCCTGGAAAGGACACTTGCCGTTTAGTGTCTTTGACTAGTATCATTCCATTGTGTTCTATTAAGACAAAGGACACAATGTTACAAGATTTTGGCAGCAAAACAGGGAATATATATAGCACGGCCATTAATGATAGCAGAGCACCTGCATCATCCATTAGTTACCAAACACAACAAAGCTAGTAAAATTATTTTCAAGTATTTCATGATTAAGGAAGCTCTATTAAAGGGTGTGAAACAAATAAAATAATGCTGAAGTACATTGAGATATAAAAAGGACAATTTCCAGCTTTAAAGACCAACTCCGACCAATTAGATACTTTCCCACCCCACTGTCACCCATTAACAAAGGATAACCCTTGAAACAACTTTCAGGTTACAGCAAACCCCTATAAAAATGCATGATATGCCCAGCTAACGGTTTATTAGCCTAGTGGTTAATGTAATGAATGCTTCTTTCATTGATGGCTAGTGGAAAGAGTGCCACCTTTACAGCCAAATGGATCATTAGTGTTGGTGGTAAATGACCTGAGAGGTACAAATCACTCATTTCTCAGGGAAACCCTGGAAACTTCTAGAGGAACATTAGGGCTCCACTTAACCCTGAAAAAGAAACACTGCTCTAATGCTATTTTGTTTCCTACATTTGCCATCATTTGTCCATGTGAATGTAAGGACCATGGCCTACCACTGGAGTCCAGACCTACTGCCACCCATTATCATGCTGTTATCATGCCGCTTGAATTTTTTGAATCCCATGAGGGCGCTGACAAACAACAGCCAATAGAAACTGTTCATGTCACCCAGGCAATGAGTCTGAGAAAGGGCCAGAAAATCCCATTCAGCAGTCTGGAAGGAAGAAGTGCCCGGACCCAGAATAAAACATGACTAGTTGTATATTGTTGGATTTTAGGTGGACTTTTTATTAAGAGGGTGCTGTAGAATTCTTTGTAGCCAGTTGTCCGAAGAGCAGTTTAAAAATTTCTGAGTTTCTGACCTGGAACAAGTATGTGGATCATAGGTTGGGACTTTACTTTGGCCTTTCTGCATGCTTTTGCATGTCAGTGAAGGACTCTACAAAAGTCCAGGAAACTAGCCTATTCAGAGGAAGCTATCAATAGCAGCCTAAATATTCTCAACACATGTTTTCCTTAAAAAACAAAAAACAAAATAAAAATGACTACTGCTGACCTTTCCTCTTGAAAATGCTAGTTACCTGTGTCACACTTGTTACCTATGTCACGCTAGTTACCTGTGTCCTTTTGTTTCAATATTTTGATTCAGGTATCTGAAATAACAAAGTCGATGAAGACTTTTCTCTAAGTTTATAAAGGTATGTATATGCCGATTCATAAAACTATAGATCCAAAGGGGGCTTCAGGGAGAGAAAGGAGGGCAAAGAAAAAAAAACTAAAAATTTTTGTATCCTTAGTAACAGTCATCAAATTCCAGAACAGATTTTTAGAACAGTAAATAAGAATATTTAATTCATTGTATGTTGTATAGAAGCTGGTTGTTAAGCATACTAACTTTACACGATTCAAGTAAGGCAAAAGACCAACCACTCACCCTAATTCAGTTAGAAATATGCCTAGAATCAAGTTTCTAACCATCATAGAGTGAAGATGTTGTTATTTTTGTGCATAGAATGTGTTTTGGCTTTAATTTTCACTGGCTAGGTTTTAATTTTAAATGCTATCCAATGACACGGTATAGAAACAGTCAGATACAGGCTGTTTAAGAATTACCAGGTGTAAGATCCTTCAGACACCTTTGTAAAACACCCTTGACCAATATTGAATTCATGTATTTGTCTAATAAAGCACAATTCATCTGCAATATATCTACTTAAAATGTTATCTATTGTATCCCACAGCTCAGTGTCATATAAAGAAGTGCAAAATCAATATATAACTCTCAAAGGATCTGTTTCTTATCCAAAAAAAATTAAACTACAAGATTCTAAATTATTAGCTTGATTTTATTTTCAAATTTTTTCAAGTGCTGGTATATGTATTCTTTAAAAGTTCTTCCCATTTATCTTTGTTAGAAAGACGTAAATTGATTTTTGCAAAATTTTACCATACGCCATATTTACACCGTAAACATTTTTGGTTAATATAAACATGTTTGCTTCAGTTTAAATTTGTTTTTCTATGAAGGTATCATATTTCTTCTAAGCACAGCAATAATATCCATAACCAATTCCTGTGACTATTTGTTAAGTCAGGTACTTAAGTACTCTTAACTGGAAACCACAAACATTTAGCCAGATATTGTATATGTATTTAAAATTTTTGGTTACTATAAGCAATATCTTTTGTAAAGTGTGTGGCTGGATCCATTTGAGCTAAAATTATGTTAGCTGATGATTGTAAAATTAAATTAAAGAAGCGTGTTTCCTGTGTCTTGATTGTAGAGATTGTAAATTCAGAAAAACCACAACAGATCATGACGTGATCCATATCCAATAATGTTCTAACTGGGCACCACCTGCCTATTTCACAAATATATATCATACAGAAAAACTTGTAGAAATTCTGCTTAATTGTTCTGATCCGAGTTTAAATTGACAGGGAAACTATTTAAAGCTGAACTGCAATAAAAAAAAGAGTATGTAGCCCCTCCCGCCCCTTCCCTAAACACACACTTACAACAGCAAGGGTAAAGTTTGTTTCCTAACCAGGGTTCCTCCAGAGGTTGCTTGAGAAGTGAGCAGTTTGTGCCTCTCAAGTCAGTTTAGCTAACACCAATGATCTTTTTGGATATCTGTAAGGGTGACATTCTTCCCAATGGTCAGCTTACCTCCTAGTGACCTCCACACTAAGGTACTAAGTGCTCTGGAAAAAAATTAGTTATAGTTGGGGTTCCCTGAAGACCCAAAAGTTAATTCAAAGAATTCCCCTATATTAGAAAGGTCAAGAAACAATGGTCTAGGGGGGTATAAAGTCTGCTAAAATACTTACCTAATTACTTGAGTTCTCTACAACTGACATATTATCTTCCAATCCCATTATGTGAGATGGCATGCCTTCTATTATGTACAATGCACAACTGTTGTATGTGATGTCAAAAAGGCCATGATCATGAAACTGGGAGAGAAGAGCAACTGCATGGAATGGGTTGTGCAGCAAGATAAAAGTCTGCAGGAATGAGAAGTACGTTAAGTGTTTCAGCCTATTCTGTACACCCAAGTCTAAACAAGCAATTAACGGTTGCTGTGGCAGGTGTATTTGGGGGTGTGGGACACTACATACAATTTTTTAAAGCTGACTGCAGTTCAGGATTAAATGGGAGAAAGACATAAAATGTACTTTACATATCATATTGCAAATTCTCATTTTGTTTTTAGCGCAAAATCAAATTGAGATTTTAGATGTTTGTCTCTTGAAAATCAGGAACTTTGGATAATTTTACCCAAATCCCTATCTCCACATGATCCATCTCTTACTTCATATCACTTCATTCATTGTTCATCACTGACAATAGGTTGTTAAAGCTGCTTGCAATTCCACAAGAACACAAAGCTGAAAAATAGAAAGCACTTGAATACTGGAGAAGATATATTATCATGGGAAAACCTGGGTGATATGGCAAACCTGGAATGGATCTGTCCAGGATTTAAACATTTTCCAACTAATAGCAAATTATTTATAAGAAATCAATTATAGATCACCTAGGTTCTCCCATGATAGTCTATCCTCTCCTTTCTTGGGGAGCTTTGATAAGTCAGGCTCTATGTTGACGCCAACCACAAGTTTTGCTTATACAGTGGTCCTTGGGTGAGGATGATTTGCATGGCTCCTCTGAATAACTTAATGTGAAGAATAACTTTCTTGTTTTGGGATTCTTAATAGAAGGGAATTCAATTCACTAATTATGTGGTTTGGAATACTTGGCTTTTTATAAAAATAGGTATCTGTGCTATGAATCAGTAGTTCTGAATGCAAAAGACCCTGGAAAGGTTTAACATACTAAAATCTGTAAACAATGTGTTTTGTTTTGTTTTTTTGCAGAAAGTGAAGCAAAATTTATACCAATAAAATTTTTTCTGTGCCAGCATTTAAATGCAAACCTTTCTACTAGAAGAAAAAGAAAACCATCCACATTATTGTAAAGAATGCACATTTAGGTGTCTGCTTATACCTGTGAATGTGTATTTTTAGCATCCTGCCACATGCAGATATTACCAGTTGCCAACCAGCCATCAGCTTTCAGGCAATAGCAGTTGGATAGCAGTAGGTAAACCTTCCCCAATCAATGTTCTTCCAAAAAAATAAGCAGTTTTGGCAGTGCTTGATTGCACTGTCCTCCTGCACTTCTTTTGACCACCCTTTCCTTTCCTTACCCCACTTGGCAAACAAAGACTTTCAAGTGAGAACTGAACATTACATGCAAGATTTTTTGCTTTTCGGGTGATTGTATTGTACTGGCATTTCTAATATCCATCTGAGAACTCCCCAAACCAATCTATCCATTGTTAGTAAGATCAAATGATGATCTCATGTCAAAATAGAGCCCCTATTATTGTTTATCCAGCTGCTGTTACAGGGAGTTACATCAATAAGTGTATTTTGATGAGCAGAGTGAAGCATGTCATCGAACCTTCATGCAACACTTGCGTCCAAGGAAAGTTGAACTCAATATTAACATTCAACAGCTTCTTCTAAGATCTATGAGAAGCTTATGTTTATTTTCATTTAAAATAACAAAAGTTGTTTTCCCTCTTGTTTTTACGAAACAAGTAAACAAAGTCTGCTCTGATTCCAAGAATGAGCCCTGCCGAAGCATCCTAATAAAAGTCCCCAGCTTTCATCAGCTGTGTGGATGTTGGAGCATGTAAAAGCAGATGTTTCCTGTCAGCAGCTGATTTATCCTCAACATGAGTACAAGTGTATTCAGCATATTCCAGGCACCCAATATTTCATTAGCTGACATTTGAAACATTTTATCTAAATCATCCCTTAATCCCATGTTCCATTTGTTAGCACACTAATCTCCTCCACCTTTCTTAAATCACATAAACAGACTACTCAAAAGGTTTAATTCTTTAGAAATGTGAAATTTTGATAATCAGAATGAATTTAGATTATAACACATTAATATTGCCAGAATTAAATTCATTTTATGAATACAGATTTTTTGGCAGCTTTCTGACATGTAGATAATCATTTAATTGACTAATTTTTGCATTAAAATTACAGACATAGGGTCTGATTTATTAAAGCTCTCCAAGGCTGGAGAGGATACACTTTCATCAGTGAAGCTGGGTGATCCAGCAAACCTGAAATGGATTTCTTAAGTAATTTGTTATTTGTTAGTAAATGCTTTCAGTCCTTTTCCAGATCCATTGCTGGTTTGCTGGATCATTGATCAAAGTGTATCCTCTCCAGCCTTGCAGAGCTTTAATAAATCAGGTCTATAGGGTCAGAACAAAATATAATGAAATGAACACAGTATTACTTTAATACATTTCCAGAATCTGGAAGCATCACTGGATGTATGAATTTCTTAGTATAGGAAGTTTATGAAGCAACCCTTCAAACCTTATTAGACAAAAGCCCTAATGGGATTTAACATATTTGCTGATAATATTTGCTAGATTAGCTGTTTACTATAACTAATACCAAATATCATGTAATGCTTTTACTGCAGCATTCAAGAGTAAGACAGAAGCTAGCAGCAAGCTAAAGCAGTGAAGTGCTACAACTGCTCATACCTTGATGGTATCAAAATGTAGCACTGGAAGAATCACAAATTACTGGCAAAAAACAAACCCCAAAGTCCCTTCATACTGGCAGTTTGTGGCCCCACATCTTTATAGTCTCTTTTCTTTTAATCATACAAATGCATCTGGGTATTAGGTGTGGACTTCCCAACTTACTCATTATGTTTGCTTTACCAAGGGTGAAAAAAAATTGAACAGCTGTTCAATTTTGTGTACAATTTTTGAGTTTTAAGACTTATGCTTGGTTGTACATAAACTGAGATTAAGAACATTTTTTTTATCAGTGGCTATTTTGTTTCTTGTGTATAACTACATATATATATTTGCAGTTTAGCATAATTTTGCAAGAACAACATAGAAAGTACAACATACATTTTCAAACAGCAAACTATCATATTAAACAATATGTATAGATCTGCAATAAGGGTTCACATTATTTACACTAGATTATAAAAAACTAAGATACTGATAAAGAGTTTATATCAGACTTGTAGACAGGTTAACGCTATTACTAATAACAATTTGCTATATTTTAACATGTGCATTGTCTTATCTTAAAAACAGGAAAGGACACTGGCAGAAGGCCATATTGAAAAGAAAAACATATGGAGTCTCTTTTCCCTGATAATTTTTTTCACAAATGAATCATTTGCTGAGTATGACATAAAGGACAAGGACTGAACATTATTGCTGTTTATCTATGAATAGATTAATTTACAACCAACAGCAAGCTAAAGGCAATTTGAACGTTTTGTTTTTTACAACTGTGTCCTCCTACCATTATGTGGCAATTTTTTATATTCAATAGAGTATCTGCCAATGCTAATGTGCAGCATACAGACAAACATTTAGGAGTTTTGCTTTTTAAAGATTAAAAATCATCCCTTTTAAGGGGTTTCTATAAAAAAGCAGTTAATTTGGCCATTCTCTGGTGGATAATCCTTCAGAACAAGACAGTGATCAGAACAGTGATCTTGTGACTCACATAACTGTGAAATTACAATAGTACCCCGGTAAAAGTCCACTTTGGAATAAGTCCAACTTGGTATAAGTCCTGTTTGTACACGAAAAATCTTGCTTGGTATTCAACCTTTGCTTATTTGCCCATTCTTTGCCCATTTGAAAAGAGCCATAGCACATACGGCATGATTATATGACATCTGTGGGTGAGCTGGACAGTGGAAGCTACAACTACATAACTGAACTGTTTATACAATGATAATGAGAGCGCCCAACATGGATTACATTTTTTTCAGCAAACCTTTCAATATAACATTAAATTCAAGGCAGTTTTGTCATCCTTTTATGCAGGTACATTCAAAAATAATTTATATTTCAATGTTTTTAGATTATGAATTTTTAATTATATAATATCTGTCTTGAGAAATGTACAACCATGAGAAAAAGAAAGTACATACAAAAGAACATATGTTTTTTGAATTCCAAGGTTTTAGGTATCAGGACATAATAAACATAATTTGGTCCTTAGCAGGTTTAAAACTTTAGGTGTAAAACAACACACAACAAATTTCACAGTGTTATTATAAGGCAAAATCAACCTAAAATAGAGAATCCATGTGGCTGTAAAACAAGCCCGAATCATCACAACTCCACCAGTGTTCTTGACAGTTGGTAGAAGGTGTTGTTTGTGCTAATATGTTGTGTTTGGTTTTCCTATTTGACAAAAGGACATTTTTCTCAAGTTCTATGATATGTTTAGGTGCAACTTTGCAACTTAGGCCATGCTGCCATGTGCATTTTGGAGAGAAGAGGCTCTCTCATGACAACTCTTTGGCCTTTGGGGTGATTTTGTTTGAACGCCCACTCCTGGGAAGCTTGGCAACTGTCTTGAATGTTTTCCTTTTTTTGAACATTCTTTCTCACTTTAACATACCAGTATTTTTACAAAAAGCCTTGTAGACTTTCCCAGAATAATGGGAGCAACAACTGCTAATGTCTTTATTTCTTGGTATCGTGTTAACCCACACGTGAATGTTCCAGACCAGCAAACTGCTAAAATCTTTAAAGAAATGGTCACAATGCTGATGATCAATTGCCTAAATGCATTTGAATAACAACACCTGGTTGATACTTACCCTCCTAATTTTAATGTAAGTGGTAAAGGTCCACCAAACTTTTCCTACATTGCCTATTCAGTGTGACATAGTATTGTACTTAATTGTATGACCTGCTAAAGACCAGATGATTTGTTATTATGTCCGGATTTGCAAAACCTTGCATTGAAGGAGGGTGTAGAATCTTTTCCTCATGACTTTATCAATGCTTCAATTGCTGACATTGGGAATGCAATGTATGCTATTATACTGCTGCTGTAGCTTCAATGACTTCTGATTTACTGAACTAGAATAAATTTAGAAATAAGTAGTTTAAACTTTACTTAATTTGGTACATAAATAATTTATGTCTTCGTATCATATGAAAGTGAATGAAAGTTGTCATATTGTTCTAATTGTACGGATAATCATGATGATACATATGCAAAGTATCAATACAGTGATGACTACCAAACTTATGTTTGCATTTCTGCAACTGCTACTAAAAGTACTTTGTACTATACGGATACAAAGGACTAAATCTATAAGTATTCAAATAAAAGCCAAAAACATGCTGGATCGATAAATAAACAGATAGATAATAGACAGTTAGATACATTTTTAATCAAAAAGATAATGGAAACTTCACTGATAACTATTTAACAAAATGCACTGTTTACCAACCTGTCTATTGCTGTACTTGTGGGCATACTTCTCCCAAAACCTCGAACTCCCATTTGACGAAAGTAAGGTACACAGGAGAGGTTGGCAGCAATTACTGCTAAAGAGTCAGAAGGGTTCACAAAAAATCCATTTTGTCCTAAAATCATGTATCTGTCCTGAAACACACACATAAATGTAACATTTTAAAACTCTGCAAATCAGTAGGTGTCTTCGGAATAATAATAATAATATACACCCGATTGATTTTAGCTTTCATATTAATATGCTACCAGGTATCTGTGCAGTGCATTTGTGTTTTAAGATTGAAGAAAGACCATGGTTATATATCTACGGTACATACTATCTGTACCATTATATGCCATGAGCCTAATTTTACTTGTAAACCAAATTGTAACATTCTTGCTGATTGTTATCCTACACTATAACCCTTTTCACTTCTGAAAAATCATTGTCAGTTCTACATACCAGCTATTATCTTGTACTCTGCTTTACACTCATGTGGGCAGTGTGAATGGGGTTTAACCTCCCCCCTCCCAGTCATATTATCCCAAGATTCACACATGGCCATGAAGCCCATTGGGTCTAGGCAGATAAATAATAATAATAATAAATTGATGTAAGTGTGGGAGCAGCCTAGAAGCAAGCATTTTATTTCACAGTTAAAGCAGATCTAAACTTAACATTTTCACTTTACATAAAATGGTCGACAACCCTTATATGTAAAGCAAAAATGTTAATTATTTTTCATTTTACTTTTACATTTTTATTTTAAAAAAAAAGGTGCGACGCGGCGATCAACACTGAATGGGATCGCAGAGCCTCCCGCTATGCCCTTTCTGCGCATGCCAGAGTTTAGGGCATGTGCAGAAGAAGCACCCAGAGCCTCTCTGCATGTGTGACGTAGGTATCCCAGGAGGCTCTACATGTTCCTTCTGCTCATGCCCTAATCTCGTACACTGTAAAATCTGACTGTAAAACTTAACCTGGTAACCTAAGTTTGCTCATCTATTTCAAACTGTTTTTCATTTATTGTCAACAGTTCCCCTAACATGATACTAGAATTTTTTTAGCAACTAGTTCTTCAACTGCTGTCACCCTTTTAATAAATAGTAATAGCTACTTTTCCATAGTATCATTCCCCTTTCTCAATTTGCAACAATTTTTCTTGTTTCTTTACTTTCTCCTTTGCAGCACTTGTTCCTCCTCTACCCTCATTTGTGCACCCAACAATTCAAGAATGTAATACTATTATATATTCTGTTATATATTCTAACAACAGAGTTTAATATTGTGTCCCCTTTTATTTATTGCTACAGATGAAGACATATTGGTGACCTTTTCTAAGGATAATTCAATGTTTAACGCCTGCCTATGCAGCAGCCAGCTCCCTAACATTCTGTTTTCATAAACCACTGCAACAGTCCTGATCCTTTAAGCTAAACTTCAGAATTACACTACACTAATTACCTGAAACTCCCACCTCTTTTAAGCCTATTTTGTTCACCAAAATCAACGTCAAGGGGTTCTTTGGTAAAACCATGACCTACAGACACTACATGGACCAAATAAAAAAAAAAGCTACATAGCAGTTCTAGGAGAGGGGACAAGGCCATCACAATTCTCTATTAACCTAAGGATGCTGAAATACTATGACCATGAAAGGATTGAGGATGCCATGCAATAGTGCAGATAGATAGATAGCACTGAAATGCTACATAGGGCTTTGAAGCCTACTAAAAGCTGGTAATATTGAAAATTGGGATCACAATCAAGAAATAATGATAATGGCTGCAGAATATGAATTGCATTTTGAGTTATATCATTTTTCTTGTAGGAAGGGGAGAGCTAAAAAAGCAATACCTTCCGAGGAAGCAGACTGGGTTTCCGCGAAACGCATAGAGAATATCTTCTGGACTAGAGTCTCCAATGTATCTGGAGTTTTACACACCGAAATGGTAAAATGGTCTTTTATTATTGTTTTTTTTTAAAGAAAATTGGAAATAAATATTAGTATTTTAAATATGTATGTTTTTAATAAAATTGCAAAAACTGTATTCATGTAGCACTCTTTATATATTTCTGCCTAAAAAGTCACATATTTTTCTGCTTGTTTTTGTGTGTAGATAGATAGATAGATAGATAGATAGACAATGTAAACCAATTTAAAAAGAGAAAAATAAATGTAATTAAAATAAACATACAGTAAATATGTTTGTATAAAGGAAAGAAAGATATTATTTCAAGATCAACTTGGAAGATATGTTTTAATCTAGGAAGTTATCCCAGGCTGTGCAATTACTATGTGTCCCAAAATAGTTTAGTAATATCAGTAACTAACTGTGCTTCCAGCTACACAAAAAGCTGGCAGAGATAGCAGCAAGCTCGGAATGCATGAAATACTTACTCCGTCAGCATCAAATGCAGCTCCAAATCCATATTCCCCTCCCTTCATAGCATCCAGGAGCCCAGTGGCATATGTTAAGTTAGGGTCAGGATACTGCCCACCAAAATCTTCAAGGGGTACACAGTTGACTGCAGAGTTGGCAGGTGCTCCCAATTCATCACACAAAATTCGCCGGACATATGGACCCATTACTGGAAGAAAGATGACACAATGTACATTCTTCACTAAGACAGTGCTTATCTGTTGGTGGCACAGTTCAACACAAAGGCTTAATACCCATAACGTGTCAGAATTAAATTCCACTGAGCTAACAAGATCTGTTATTTTTATACGTGGACACTGAGGTGCCAAGACCTAATAGCCATGGAATTTCTAGAGAATACCATTCTCTAGTCAGTCACTGCATAGGGTCAAATCCATCACCTCTTCTCCATTACATGTCTTCATATTTTAAACCTTTATTGGGGCATGGTAATGTGTTCTCAGAGTTTTTTTAAATGATGGCTTGTTAAAAATAATTACCATTCAAGCTAAATACAAGTAACAAGCACTGGTGTTTATTTTACCAAAAGATATACAAACGCAGGAATCCAGAAACGTTATGTAATAAATTTATTTTATATGTTTTATGTAGTATATATATTTATGTTAGAAATTTTATTTTAAATAAAATATTATTAAAGAATATATAGAGAACAAGTACAATTATAATAATATTCCTATACACATCTTTTTTTTGCAGAGTTGTAAAATATTTGTATTTAGAATTCAGATGTTATTCTTGTTCACATCCGGCTTGCAGTTGTAAGACAATGCCTACTAGTAAATATCACATGTAGCAATGTTGTCATTGAGATTTTTCCTTGAATTGGCTTAAATTTTAGTATAGTCATAGATCATCTATAGGAGACGAAATCTATTGTTTGAGTTCTAGAATGTTACAGAATGAAGTATGAATCCTAATTTTATATTATGTCTAATAAACATAAACTATACAAAAATATTAACAAATAGACAGCTGGTATTTAGGTAAAAATTCTACAACGAAGCATCTATGAAAAATATCAAACTGCGAACATGATATGCCTTTTGAATCCCAGGCTAGAGTACTATTCTTACTTTATGGAGTTAAACTATAATTTTACTATGTTGTTCCTCAGCATTCAAGTCATTTTTTACAATCATTTGGAAAATTATTTAACCAGTATATCCCACAAATATGTGGGACCTTTCTTTTGCTACACCTAAAATATGGTTATTGTCAGTACGGTACTTCTGTTGAGTTTTAATTTAGCTTTGTTGAATATTTGAAATGCTTTAAAAAATATTCTGCTGGTGCCAACCTATTATTTAATGTCAGGAAATGTTCTTCGCCCACATTATCCGAAGGAAATGATTGTCTATTGTTTTTTTCTAAAAAGGGCATGCCACATTTTACAAACTTTTACTCTACAGTTTCAGATCAAGTGAATTCTCATTTTGAAAAGCAAACATTTGTTGAGCAAAATAATGTAAGCGGAAAAGATGGAGTTGTTCACTTTAAAACCCAATCATGACCAATTGCTCTGGAATTGATTGGGTATTCAATTCAGACTTACCACATTTACTAACATTTACTTAATGGTATTTTTCCACTTTGCTAAGTTAACAGCCTCTGATTTGTTAGAAAATTACCCTCAGCCAGTTCAGTGCTTATTTCTAAGTACTCAGGTGACAACTGTTATGTTTGGAATGCACAGCAGCTTTAACATATACCCTCCTACTGATCTATCTGAAATAAATAGTTCCATGAATGCTTAATTATAGCATATGTTAATTGTTGTGTTTCCTCACCTTTTTAAAAAATATGCATTTAAAAAAAAAAGAAGAGTGCATACATGTATGGCCATATACCCTTGTGGTGGCTGAAATAATTTAGGGTTGGGTCCTAAATATCCAACCACTGGTCACTGTCATGAGCATCTTAAAACTACACTCTTTTCTAATTATTTTCTACATTCACCATACACCAAAACAACATCAACTGGCTGGCAATGAATTTAACACCTTTATCTTTGTATAAAAATAATATACAAATGTATTTGGTAACACATCAGCACATTATCCTTACCTCCATTCATGGCATCAATTCTTATCTTCAGTTGGCTGGGTCCAGTAAGCAAGCCTTTGATTGCATTAAAGTCAAAAATTGTTCTGAGTAAATTGAGGTATACCTCCACTGAATCCACAACTTCAACTAGAAAACATGACGATATAACAAAGAAAATGATACATTTTAAATAGAAATTAATTAATGATGCAGGTAACAACATTCACTAAGCAATACAAAATAGGTTTATTGCTGCCATATTAATGTGATTTTTGTCTGGGTGATATGGATTATTGGACATTGCACATTGATCTCTGCTTTACCGATTGAAGCCCATATGCTCTTGTTGACTAGTCGAGCAGTCGCCAACCAGTGTGGTCCCTGGCTCTGGCTGGTCAGGAGAATGACCCCACTGGGGGGGGGGGCACACCGGCCAGAGCCGCGGACCATGTCTCCCATACAGAACGCAGACTCAGGGGGGAGGGCAGGTCTGGCATCATGGCGTAACTATGGGGGCAAGTTTCTTCCCCTTTAAATGACAAACAGCTCCCCATGCATGCACAGCCCAGAGCCCATAGGATTACTGGTCTGTAGGTCCAAAAAGGTTGGCGACCAATGGACTAGTTCTATATTCCATTCCTTAAGTACTACTAACATATCATTTTTTGAACTTTCAGGCAATTTACTGAGCTGTGTGCATTAGTAACATTCCAGGAAAACCATCCTAATTATGTTTCATAAAAATCTCTAAATATAACCTACTGCTAATGGCACTGTTGGATTTGTTTGTTTGCATGAGTTTTCTCCACTCCCATAACCCAAAAATATGCAGCTAGGTTATTTGGCTTCACCTCAAAAAATGGTCCTAGTTTTTAATAACATATGACCGTGAGACAATAGATTTCAAGCTCTTTAGGGGGATATGACAGTGGGCTTTGTGCAACATCACATAAAATGTCAGCACTATAACAATCCAAGGTAAAAATAATTTTTGGAATGTTGTGCTTTTACTATGGTAAATGTGTAAATCAGACACACATTGTGTAAATCAGACACACACATCAATCTGACACACATAATTAGAAGTATATTACATTTCTATGAAGTATTTTAAAGTATTTTAAACTTTCTGTGAGAATACACTTTCAGTCTTAAAACACATCATTCTATATGGTATTCTTCTCATACTGGCAACACTTTACATGTATTTATGAAATGGTGCAATGTATGCATGTGTGCAGTAGTAGGTTAGCATAATTTGTACATTGATACATTTTTCATTGAAGGTCCTCAATTAGTATTTATTGAGTATTTAAAAAAAATATATTTAATCTCACTTTAACCATGTCCAGAAGATGATAAACACATTAATTGAGCAGTCCATTGATCAATTTGTTTTTTACTGGTATTGATTATGTATATAATTTTCATATGGTACAACCTGGGCATAAGTACCTCTAAATGGCTTGAATTTATTTTCCAGGTCAAACTCTTGTCTTCCCACCCTTGAGAGGTCAACGTGCAGGTCAGGACAAATAGCATATTCCTCTATTGTTTTACTGATCTGAAAAATTTTATCTGTTACAGCATCTGGAGCAGGACCTGAAATGTATACAAGAAAGGCAAACGCAAATAATTTAACAATACAACATAAGAACCCCTATAAGAAATTTTATCTGTTACAGAAACTGGAGAAGGATCTGAAATATATAAAGGAAAGGCAAACAATTTACCAATACAACATAAGAACCCCCATAAGAAACCAGAACAAATAGCAGATGCATATGGTGATTTAACAGCTTACAGACATTGTGGGGATCCAATGGCAGGAAAAATACAACCATTAGGATATACTAAATGTTTACCATCTGTTTTTGGAAACATTTGTTTGGAACAATAATTACATGATTTTGTGGATTGTCGATATATAATGTCAGCTAATATACTTAAGTTGAAATATGTACATTTTAAAAGCAAGTTTTAATATAATTTATTAAATTTCCTTCCAGAGAAATCCTTAGCATATATAATTATGTGATTCAATATTCTAAGGAGTCCATCTGCTTTTAGTAATAATATTCATACTCCTCTGATCACTTTTCAAAGTAAAATCCAGTAAAAGAAGGTTACCCAAGGATTAGAAAAATAAGAAAATGTTATGTGCATTGTCCCAAGAGCCTGGGGCGTAGTACGTTAACGGTCCTTATGCACACAAAAAAAAAAAACATGTCAGAAGAAATTAATGCTTTATAAGTATATGATGTCATCATTCCTAAGATCTGACACATTAGTTAGGACCTTTAACCAAAAATGGAAAACTCAGTGTCAGTCAGGAATTCTATAGCAAGCATGCTTTTATTTACTTTTTTATCTATGCAGTCCAGTGTTCCAACGGTGCTCACACTCTATGCAGTTTTCATTCTCCGTTCTTTATTAGATAAACACTGGAAAGACAATCCCAGATTGGTGGAGCAGAGTACTACAAGGGTCATTTGGTTGATAAAAGCTGTAGAATAGGTTTCTTTAACAAAAATAACCCCTATAATGAATATTCAGTGGGGGCTAGAGTTTAAAGCTTTAAGTATACAACTTAGGTATGTACTAGCTTTTCATATATCTTTTTGATGCCAGCCATGAGATGTATTTACTCCTTTTTCTTACTTTTTTCTAACTAATACACTTTCCATTAAGGACAGTTGCATATACTGTACTCAACATGTCATGCACAACAAGCTATGGCCAATTTAAATATTATATTTCAATATTTTATGTCATACATCAAGAATGGCAGGTGTGATTTTATGTTTTCTTCGATGAATGAAGCTCATTAGGTGAAATTCTTTTTTTAAAAATCCAATAGCTTCTTCCTGTGAAATTGTGTGTTTACCTGTACATCAGGCTGGGAGTTTATTTTTTACTTTCTCAATGAGCTCCTGGTGCCGCTGCTATCCAAACTTTTGGTTGTGATGAATTGTGAACTCCTTCATAGGTGCTGTGATTTCCTTTGCCTGCCCCCTTTGACTCAACTTTGTTCTGTAGTGACATTGGCGTGGAGGAGGAAACACAGCATCCAGTGGGAAACATTCTCTCCAATATAGTTGAAAGGCAGGTGGAAAAAACATTTGACATGGTTGTTTTATAGAAGCATAAGTAATTTTTGATCCACACAGTTGATCTGATTTCCCATGTCTGAATGTTTTTTCCATTCTGTATTGCAAAAATCCTAACAGATGCCTAGGGATTTTGTTATTTCAGACCAAACCTGCAGAAGTTGAAGTACACTGAAGTACAGGACATTTACAGTTTATAGTCATTTTTTACTAGTGACTTATCAATACATCATGAGAAGCTTCGACAAACATCAGGCAAGCTCTGTCAGTTTTGCTGTAAAGCTTGGTTTGTGTGTTAAAAAAAGAAACATAAAGAGGTGCAAAAACTACAAAATGTACATATATATACGAGGGGGTCCTGAAAAGTTCCTGGCTTTGCCCCCTTCCAGATGAAATAGAAAAATTAGTTTGGCATATGACAGCCTAATTAATATCTTAGTATGTAACTGCAAATATCAGGTCTTTGTGATTCTTAAAACTGTTTTTTCTTTTAGTGAGAAGCTGTGATGGCGGAGGCACAAGCAAGTTTCACGTCACTGGAGTTACGGGCCATCATGAAGTTTTTGTTTCTCCAGGGAAAGTCAGCAAAGGACATTCACATTGAGATGTCACAAACACTGGGGGAGAAGTGTCCTTCCTACAGCACTGTCAAAACCTGGATATCTGGTTTCAAGACCGGGCATTTTACCTTTGAAAATCAGCCCCACAGTGGGCACCCCCAAACTTTAACTGACCCGGCAACCTGCAATGCTGTTCATGACCAGCGAATATCCGCAAAAAAGATAGCCCAGATACTTGACATCTCAGGGGAGCGTGTTGAGCTTGTTATCACCACTATCCTAGACATGCACAAGCTTTCAGCGAAGTGGGTGCCGAAATGTTTGAACAGTGACCAGAAAAAGGAACGAGTTAAAGCATCCAAAGCCGTTTTGGCCCATTTTGAAGCTACACAGACTTTTTGGCTAGGTTAATGACTTAGGATGATACCTGGCTCCACATCCATGATCCTGAAACCAATTAACAGTCAAAAGAATGGCACCACAGCGGGTCCCCGAGGCTGAATAAGTTTGGGACCCAGAAATCGGCCAAAAAAGTCATGGCATCCGTTTTCTGGGGCAAAGACGGTATTCTGTTGGTGGACTACCTACCTGAGGGCTCTAGTATCATGGGACAGTATTATGCTAACCTCCTGGACCAGCTGAAGGAGGCAATTAAGATGAAACGCCATGGAAAGTTGACCAAAGGGATCCTTTTTTTGCAGGACAATGCACCTGCGCACACGTCCAATGTTGTGGCTGCCAAACTACACACACTGGGTTTCCATTTGGTCCATTATCCCCCCTACTAACAATGTTTGGAGGACATTTCTGACATCAAAGATGCTGCTAAGAGCTGGTTTGCGACCCAACCAAAGGACTTTTATTTAAACGGTCTAGAAAAGCTGCATCCATACTGTACCAAGTGCATCAGTCCCAGGTAGGAATATGTTGAATAAATGTGGTATTTCATAGGCAAAGCCAGGAACTTCTCAGCACTGTCTCGTACATATACATATATATACTAAAAGCAAGAACTATGTAAATTGGAAATTCATACAGTATATATCAAAGTAAAAAGTTTAGCCGTCCTGTAATTTTATACATTAACTCTAATTTAATAGCTAGGCTAAGTACCATCAACCTTTACAGCCCAAACAAATAACTTGACATAAGGTGAGATGGGAAAATGAGTTTATTACCTCCATTAGCAACATTAAACTTGATTCCAAAATCTCCACCAGGCCCTCCCGGATTGTGGCTAGCTGTCAGAACAATTCCACCAATTGCTTTGATTTTCCGAATGATACAGGATACAGCAGGGGTAGACAACAGTCCATTTTGACCAATCACTAATCTTCCAATCTGGATTCAACAAGAAAGTGCAGAAATTAGAAATCTCTAAATCAGTTATACAGTAATACTAGGGGAAAAAACTAAAAAAAAAACAATCTAACAACGTGTACAACTAAATATTATCGTGATTTTGCCTTTTGTTTTTAGTAGTGACCATATGGTGACAACATTAAAGGATTTAATTAAGAATGCAAATTAAGAGTCTCTTTAGTGGTCTAGAAAGGCAAATTGCTAAACCAAAGAGATGATCATGAATGGTCATCTCTAAGAATGATAATCTATTATCTGTACTAAGCTAAAGGCGACTGAATGGCAATCATTGACATGTGCATGGTTCTGGCTTTGTGCAACTGTTACTTTATTACTAATAATATATTTAAAAATGTTTCTTTTTAGCCATGCATTCAGCTCCTTACGATACAAACAAAAGTTGGGAAATTGATTAAAACAAAAGAGGGGGGAAACTAAAATTTTAATAATTTAGGATTTGCACCCGTTTTTAGCAAATTTTACAAACCAGAAAGCTGTGAGCCATGGCTCATGATTCATATTTTTTGTGAAATTATATGGTGCACTAGATTATATGTCCACGTAGAACATACTGAGAAAGATGTCAATATTAAACTACACTAATCAAAAATGTATTACTGGCTTTATAGCACAAAGGGGTAACTTCCTTTACTCTGATTCCTGTGGAAAAATTCACTTGTGCTAGCTTCTGTTTGCAAACCCACCCATCCAGGTCATTGTCATTATTTCTGTGCTATTATTCTGTGCTGTGGTATTTAGACAGGATTTTCATTTTTGTGAGTTAGGCCTGAAGTTGGTTTTACTTTTTTGGCAGCTGAGCTCGGAGCTGAGCTTTTACTTGGGACCCTAATCTGGATTGATAGAAGATGAGAGTCACTTTATTTGTTGTAGTTATAATATCTAGTTTGTTTATGTTTTGTGTATTTATTGAAACTTTACAGAGCTAGCTTTGCAAGGAAAATATTCAGCCTCCAATATACAAATATTTGGCATTGGTGACTAAATGTATAACACAACCAATGCCGATGCAGCAATATTCAGCCTAATTAGTTTTAACTTTATTTAGTAAGATTTAAAGCAAAATTAATCCTAATTAGCAAATTGGTTTAAAACACAGGTAAACAGCAATTTTAAAAAATACTATATATTTATATTATTATATGCATTCAGTGGGTATATTCCTAAATTGTTTGATCATTTTGTTAACCGATTACTGTTGCCTATGAACATGGGATCTAGTTGAGTGCACATGGGGGTGTAGAAATGATTTTTTCAACAAGGTCTAAAGGTGCGTACACACTTCCAATTTTTATCGTTCCAATCGAACGACGAACGATCGTTTGGGCAAAAAATCGTTCGTAAAAAAGTAACCAACGACGCCGACGAACGAGGAAAATTGTTGGAAACGAACGACCGGACCGGCGGATCGGATTGGGCGACGATCGTTGAACATCGTTCGTGTGTACGGTCGTTCGTTGATCGTCCATGTTCAGAGCATGCGTGATGAACGAACGTCCGTTCACTTTCCTGTCGTGCACATAGTTCCTCTATCGCTTAAACGATCGTATCTATTGTGTGTACAATATTTACGAACGATCGTGTCGTTACCTCTCTGTGCAGGATCGGTGCTATACGATCGTTCATATATATCGTGCAGGAACGTTCGTCGTTCGTTTTCCGACGATAATAATTGGAAGTGTGTACGTAGCTTTAGAAACCTGGTAAAAAAAAGGGTTAGCGCAAGAGTTCAAGTCAGGTTACCCTGAGTAATGCAATTGTTAACCATATTTACATAGATCTCTAAGCCTAAGTATTACAAAGAAGATAAAAGCCCACTCTAGACAAATTTATCCTAAAATAAAACAGTCCTTCAGGTAATCCTGTCATTGTAGGAGATCTTGGACCCCCCTCCTTGAGGGGGGCATCACTGCAAGTGGCATTGGTCTTATCATTATGTATAATGATACCTGCAATAAACTATGCTACTGGAAAGGAACTCTGGAAGCAGGGACACCTAGAATAAGGCTTTAACCTAGATTTTTTAGATTATCCTCGATTTTCTCCAACTTTATTCAAAACTAAGGTTTGGCTGGACAAATACTTTTATTTCTAGTTGTTTTTTTCATTTAAAAACATAAAATGTTGTCCAACATGTACCTCAATCAATGTTGCTTCATGTCTTTTATTATATGTTATATTAGCATGCTACTGGGAATTAAAAGTCTTACCAGCCTTTCACTAACCATCCTTAAAAAAAGCTTTATGGTATTTAAATAGAATTTGTAAAGCATTTTAATATAAACCATTTACACACACATGCCAATGCGTTATATACCTGTACCAAACACCACTTTAAAAAAACAATCTAAAAATTCCAGTTCCAAAGTGGCCATTAAGGTAAACAGAAATCTGTGTATGGGGAAGTCATCAAGAGAACATCATGGGACTCAACAGTGTAAACTTTCCTTTATTCTTGGAACTTTATAAACACATGAAGTTAATGCACTGGTTAAGTTGGACAACAGTTAAAATATGCCAGAAGAACAAAACAAAAAAAACAGGCTACAATTGGTGCTAAATACTTCAAATATATTAGTGACCACTGATTTCCTATTTTTGTGTCAGCCACAATATTAAAATTACTGGCCATATGAACTAACATCTAAGCAAAAACACAATTTAATCCTGTATAAAAAACAGACTGGAACTATGGCATTCAAATCATATGTACTAAAGCAGCGGTCACCAACCTTTCCGACCTCATGGACCACTAAATTCATAATTTTAACCCCCCGGGCCATTAATGATTTATTTTTTAAAAGATAAATACATTTGTAAAGTAATGACTGTTCTGCCTGACTAGGACTGTGGAAGCTCTGATTCATTGATCAGATCACTGTTAAATGAAGTATTAATATTGTTACCATTATTAGTTGCATTATCTTTGGAACTGCTAAAGAAATGCAGAATATTCATTTGACTCACTCATTATGTGTTTATTTCATTCCAATCTAAAACCAAACAAGAAATGATAGTTATCAAAGTCAAACAATTTGATGCCATTAAATATAACAGGTAAAGAAAATATACAGGTCAGGTTTAAGGTCATACTTACCTAAAAGACCACCTGGGGCCATTGTAATTGCATTACTTGCATTGCACTGTTGTAATAGCCGAAAAAATACTGAAGCGTACTGCTCGGCAACGGTTGCCTTATACATCTTAAGAGTACACCAACGTCATGTTGCGCCTCCCTTGCTTTTCCGTCTCTAGTACAGTTTGTGAATTTAGTGCAATATAAAGGCAAAAATTGTCATTCAGAATTTAAGAATTTATATTATTATATAAATATATATTATATATATATTATATTATTTTTGTTTTATTATTATTAAAACATAAAATTTGCAAATTATGTCCAAATTTTTCTGTGGACCAACCAAAACCGATGTGCTAAAGCACTTTATTGTCATTTGCTGTGTTGCTGTGTGGCCAGTCAAGGGAGGACAACAAAGCTGCAATGCTTTTGAAATGGGAGTGTTGCCACCATGATGTAGGCCATGTATATCTATGAAGATGCAGGAGAGGCTGTCACTTCTGATTTACCTGCCTCTATCTCGTCTTATCAGCAGATGAGCACACCTTGCCCTGGGAGGGTAAATGATATTTTTAGTGTATGAATGTTGCATTCCTTGGTAGCTGAATTTGGGACCAGTTTGGATTGTCAGGCCAGAGCATTTAATTAAATATATATGGTATTTTTCAAAAAACTCAGATTTAACTGTGTAGTAGTGACCTTTATAATAAATTCATTTATTTGCATGCCAGTGGGATACAGATACAACTAACACTGTGAGTCAGATCAGATTTGCTAGAATAACAGAGTGCTGTCAGACTTTTACAGGGAACATACTAACATGCATGCAAACCACAGGGTAATCTTCATCAGTATGCTACTATTCCCTCTGTCTTGTCATCAAGCTGGAAATTATAATCTTATTAAAAGAATGACTCAGGCAGGACTTTTGTCATACACTTATGAAGCAGATAGGTTGCTCCCCTTACCATGATGTCAAGGGGCAAAGTGTAGGGATTTGTTTTCATTGAGGTTGCTTGCAGCTATTTTGATCCCCATAATATACGGTAATTTCTGATTGCAGGCCCGCTTTACAAGAAAATAACTAACCATGACTTATGTCCACTCTTCAGTGACAGATTTAAATTTAGACTTTATAGAAATCTATACTTTTTCCATGTTAAAGACTCACTGTCAATGTGAGCTCTGTTCCCAGCATTCTGATTCCATGGCATTTACAAACATAGGGCCAAAGAGTTATTTCCTGTTTATTCCTCCCACAGTTAGGCATTCACTTTAATATTGCCAGGCACTAATGTTCCCAATGGCTACTTTAAAGGACCCTCTGATCATCTTCGCACCTGTCGATGTACTTGATGGCATTCATATGTTTGATGACATATATAAATTAAAGTAGAAATCCAGACACAATGTTTGTTTAGCATATAAAATAACTTATATGTTCCCACTAAAGCAGAGCTGACACTGTACTCATAGCCCACCCTCTCTGTTATAATAGTGCAGCGTCATAATAGTACATGGGGGATAGAGAAACATTCATGGTGCTAGGGTAGGCTGAAATACAGTACATGGTGAACTTCCAGGGTAAGCTTACAAGTAAGTTTTTTTGTTTATCGGAGAAGAGAAAAGAAGGCCATATTGTATGGGTAAGAAAAGAAAAATACATTGTAATTTAGAATATAAACACGGCCTTCCTGAAAGTTAGGTGCATTTGCAACCATGGCAACATAATGTGCTGATCTCAGCGGATTGTAATAGGCACAATGTAACTGAGCAGTGTGTGTTGACACTATTGGTATGTATGTGACGTCCATCCAAGTGCTAGGATGGTTCTGTGTGTAGCAAGCAGTTTAAAACAAGGATTACTGGAGTTTTTTGTTATAATAATGTTTTATTTGTATCCCCTAAATTACGGGGCCCTGAAGCAAATATATGTTGCTTGTACCAGAATAAACTGTAAATTTGAAATCTACCAATATATGAGCAACCGGCAACCACCACGTTTTGTGGGCTTTATTAGCTGTGGTGTCTGTGAAGATTCTCATTTATCCAGATCATTGTATATTTAGTAATAATTGGGTTATATTTACATTGATGTATTGTTGCATGAAGAAGTCCAGTTAGAGTTGCAGCGCTTCCCAGAAGTAACCCAGGGATAGCATTTAAATCATCAGGGTAGGGTCAGTAAGTATTAATGAAATATAAGTAAAATTTAAAGCGTAAAATTAAAATAAGTAAATTAACCTGCAACCAGGCAGGTTCTTTATTGCAGAAGGTACAGGCAATATCCCTTTGCCAATAAAAAAAATATATGCCTGTTCACAATTTTTAAATACACTCACCTGTCCCAGTTCTGTTGCGGGTGCCAACATCTTCTTCACCTCCATATGCCCCGATCTTGACGGCCAGGCAGGAATGACATAACTCATGCCACGCATGTGGGACTTTACTCAGATAACCCACAAAGTATACTAAGCTGCACATGCTCAGAGTTTGATAGTGAATGGACAGGTAAGTATGGTTAGTTCTAGAAAATGTATCACTTGTCCCTTTCTGCAACAAAAGACCTGCCTGGTTGCAAATATTCAAAGCAGAACTTAAGTAAGGTTGAAAATCAAAGGCCACCACGTCATGTCAATATCCAGACAAACATCTAAATACACAATGAAAATATATGGGACTGTTTTACCTGCCCAAGGTTGTGCAAATTCTTTACAGCCAAAATAGTGATCCAGGTACTCATACTACTTTGACTATTATCCATATTCAAGGCCTCCACTGCAACATAGAACAGTGGTCGCCAACCTTTTTTTCTTGCCGACCACCACTGGTTGGTGACCGCTGATACAAAATGTTTAGGGACACTGGTTAAAACTCAGCCAAGCCTGCTGATTGGGCAGTAAAGGAGAGCAGCAACAAGCTGATGCGATTATCCCTCTGTTCATGCTGCTCCATTTCTGCTTTTATTGTGTGACTAGCTACTTGTGCTGACCCTTCTTCTTCAGAGGTGAAAAAGAGGAATCAGAAACTCAGACATAACAGTTTTTTTAAATGAAAAGTAAAACATGCAAGTATATATATAAGTTAAACCACTTGTCGTATTTCTGTGACATCTGTAATCTGTGACAGATTAACAAGAGACTTTGCGCCTATGTTAGATAAAACAGAAATACCGCAGAATCAAGTCAATCCTTCAACACTATTTGCCATTTCAGGGTAAATAATAAGGATGACAAAAATGTAAATTTTATCTTTGTAGCAACACAACTGAAAGTTGAACTTTGTTGTGGGTTACTTTACAATTCTCTTTGCCTTAGTAAGAAACAATTAATGTGTGTCATGTCATGTGTAAATAGTAAAAACATTATATTAAAAACTGCCATTTCTTTCAATATACCACACATGTAAAATTCATCTAATTACCAAAATTGACAATATCTCCTAAATACATTGGTATTTTATGTTTCCATTTCATTTATAAATTATCTGTCCCTTACCAAGAAAGTAATAAACCTGCAAGCACACACTAGTGTGTATAAACTAAAAAAGCACACAAATTAATGTGTACATGTGTTAGTAATAAAAAGTAAACTTAACTGTTATGAAACTCTAAATAAGGCCATGCAGCTTTTTATACAAGCACAACATACAGCATATTTAGTTTGCAGCAGCTGTCAAACTGTTGGTTCACTCTGGGCTTATGTAGTTTGGCACTGTTTCTGAAAACTTATTTGCACATTCAAAAGCAATGCTACTCTAGTGCATTTCTTCAGGCACAAGCAAGCAATTGTTTCAAATGCAATGCATGCATTTTGAGTTGCACAACCAGCGCATTTCTTGGTGCAAGCTCTTGGCCTGCTTTTGGCTGCAACTGAATACTTTTTGAAACAGCAAAAATAGATCTGAACAGAACAGGTTACAAAGTAATGTAGCCTTAAACTCCCATCCACAGTATATATATATATATATATATATATATATATATATATATATAAATACATAGCAAATTGAATCTACAGATGCAAACGTGTACAATAAAGTGTGGACAAATATAGCACATCCATACTAGCCTGATGATACAATGATATGATGCACTAAGAAGAACATTAGTATTGATTATAGCAAACATGCTCTGTCTTACCCCATTAGCTGCTGCCATCTGTACAATAACCTCTGTGGCGGTCCTACTGAAGTACCTGCCATCACTGCCCACCACCATGGTGCAGCCTTGGCGGTCCCGAAGGTCTACAGAGGACAGCACACTTTGGATAAAATTCTGCAGATAGTTCCTTTTACTTTCAAACACTGCTGTTGGCTTTCTAAACCCATTGCTCCCTGGCTTTTGGTCATCATAGGGAACTGTTTGGACTGTAACAACAGGAATAGGATTTATTTCCATGATCTCCCTTCCAATGTATCCCTGTCTTTTTCTTCACTCCACTGTTGTGCAAAAAGAAAAAAAACACACCAACTGTCAGAGAAATAAAGGGGATCCCAGGAGAGGACAAATTCAGCTCCTCCCTGCCTATGCTTCCACTGCAGTAAATTGTTTCCTCTGAACTCCTGATAGTCCTGGAAATCTCAGTCTTCAAGTTTGTCAAGTGTTTCCTCTTGTCTATCAGTACAGTAAAAATCCAGCAGAGAACACAGCTAAGAGTTATACTTTGTTACAGTTTATAAGAAGCAGGGGATCTAAGTTGCCTTCTTTTGAGAAGTCTTCTTTAAGAGTTACAGGCTGTAGATCACTGAATGAAGATGAGTTTCTAGTGCAAACCCTCTACAGTTACTGTCTACCTCCTCCCTAGCCTTATCCCTCACATCACCCTCCCTCTCCTGAATCATGAGCCTGTACAATGCATAACAAATGTAAGTCTTTGAACAAGGACAGGGGTTTGCCAAAAAACTGGGAGGGCTAAACCTTTGCAATCAACAGAAGCCTATGCCAAAAATAGCCCAGTAAAAAAATGAAGCTGAGAATTGTTGTCCTTTGGCTGTGTAACTGGATGCTGTTTTGTGTGCTCAAACATTTGTTCAAGGGGATCAAACCCTGTCAGCCTTTATGCAGAACACATTTCACATACTATAGTGCTGGTGTTTGCATAAGCATGATACATGTTCAACTACATTAAACAAATCATGCACAGTAATATGATAACTGTATAAACTAATCATAAATCATTGCTTTCCCTTTGGTTGCCTGAATATTATTTGCCAGCAATTCAATATGAGGTTATCAGTAAAAGAATCGTCTTAAGGTTGGAGGCTGCAACAGCATATTCTTCATTGCAGAACTTGATTTACTATTTATTAATTTCATGTTTCCTATAAGTTTACCTTAGCCATTAAAAAAAAATTTGCAAGCAATACAAAATAAGAAAAGTTTGACTTTCACTTTTTTTAAAAGAGGTAATTGATAACACCTTTGGGCAAGTTTTGTTAAAAGTTAAACCATTTCCCAATTTCAGGGAATGGTAATAGAAACTATGATTTACTTTATTTTTCTGTCCCGGAGGCTTCCTACCACGCCACTTCTAGTGAATTGCTTTGGTCCCACCAAGCCAAGTCTCAAGTCACCAAGAATTCTTCCAAGTTGAGTCCCAAGTCAAGTCACTTATTTATCCCCATTTGTCCCCACATAGAAACAGAGCTCTGATCCTGTTCTAAGTCCACGGTTTTCTCCTCTGACAACTCCTCGAACCCCTTTAGCTGTCAGCAGAGAAAGCAAGTCACGAGTCAAGTTGCAAGTCATTTATTAGGTGACCTAAATTGGACTCAAGTCCAAGTCGTGTTCCAACCTCTGCATTAAGGGGGGCTTTTTCAAGACTAGGGTTCCTAAATTGAGTCTGCATGTTCGGGACCCCTGGGGGCCACTTTCATGACAATAAACATTGGGGTACTGTCAATTCCCTCGGTGCTGTGGTGCCTCAAATAAATACTTGCTCATTCACAAAACTTCAAGACTCCATTCACAAAGAAGATTGCAATGCGGTTACCCCTTCCTCATGCCATGGAACTCTGCCGAGGGAGGAGACGCTCAGTACTGGTCACTGCCATCAAATCTGCATATGTTGGGGTGCGAGGGACTGAGCAGCTGGTGAGGTGTCTGTTACACGCTGGCCAATTAACTTTAACTGTGACCCTCAATTTCTCTGGAACAGAGGGATGTTGGCAACTGCAAATGTGGGAGCCAGTAGGAAATGCCCCCCCCCCCAATAAATTGTTACACCCATTATATCATGCTACTTTGTCACACATAGCTATCCCACTACTCTCTATGAACCCCAATTACTCTGTAAGAAAAGAGAAACGTAGTATAAGTGGGGGACTCTTGTGGCTAACTCCTACTAAAATTTTAGCACCAATTTCATCCCCATCACAAGATACAAAAAAACTATTCTTGTCATATTGTGCTACCCTGTCACACATAGCTTACCACTTACCTTCTCTAAACCCCAATTTCTCAGGAACAGGGGGATTTGGGGACCTGAAGATGTCGCAGTAAGAACATATACCCCTTGGTTATCTGTCACATGAATTCCATTTTACTGGAAGTATCCTTTGCAGAGATTTTGGGGTACAAAAATGTTAGTAGCCCCCTATAACTTACAGGACGCATTGTATGGTGTAGTTTCTACTCTTCGGTACAGGAATGGTGAACGGGGAACAATATATGACCGGCCAGCACTGTATGATAGCTTAAGTTTTGTATCTTTCATTAATAAAACTGAGCATCAAAAATGAGCATCATATGGTGAGTGCAGAAATTCTTGATTTGTCAATTTCTTTATTTGGTGCATGTATGTTACAGTAACTAGAAACATTTCAATTTAATATTAAATTAAAACTATTCTAGTTTTAAACATACATCTTTAATGTTTGTTGGCATTGTGGCCCGCAAGTTTTATCTCAATGTCAAATGCGGCCCCTAGATGAAAAAAGAATGGGCACCACTGTTCTATATGGATCATTTTGTTCAAATGAATTGAAATTGCGGATACTAAATGAAGCAAACAGAATAAAAGTGTATCACACCAAAAAGGTTTAAACTCAAGACCATAGCCTAAGTATGGAAGTCTGCTAACAGAAAATAAATTATTGTTTTAAACAACCAAATCAGAATTCATTTTTTTAGAACAGGACTACACAAAAAAGTAGTTAAATGGTAATTGGTTGTTCTGGGTTACATGAATATTTCCTATAGCAAATATATCAGAATAATACATATATAATATATATAATAATAATATAAATAATACATATATAAGTAAGCAAATCTGTTGAGTCATACTGATTACATACTGCCCCGAATCCTTTTCATCAGTGTGCTATGCTTACATTTTGAGTCTGCTTAGTGTAACATTTATGATTTGTATAGTTATGCATTTGTTGCAAACTTCTAAACCAGCTGTATAATGTCAATGGCTTCATTGCACCTTTCACATCATTTGTTAAAAAGAATATGCCAAAACAAATTTATTAGGTAAGGAATGCAGCCCCTTTCAATACAAAAAGGTTGTGTACATTGCCTCAGAACCTTTGTGGAAAAACAAAGCATTGTGGTATGCATTAGTACAGAGATCGATGCATTACAATTTATACACAGTTAAACAGAAGACTTGGATTTTAATCTCTTTAATCTTCACAGCTCATTTTTATTAAACACATACACTATTGGCTGGAAATAGTTGTGTGCATGTAGAGCCATCGTTTAACATACCTCCCTGCAAAAGCATCATGTCGGTATATCTGGATTATTTCACTTGTCTCTCTGTAATCTGGGCAAGACAGAGACCACTGGTTCTGTAACGTCACCACATTTATAAGTATTATATGCCATATATATATATATATATATATATATGGAGCTGTTTGAAAAAAGAACTGTCTGGGTTGTTTGAAACAGTCAAATCAAATGCCCACAATAGGCGAGTACTTTATTTTTATTTCTTTAGGCACATTGCAGCATGTGGTTGTGCACTGCAACACATTTCAGGGTGTTGTGCTGTGATTGAATGCACCATGTTCCATTTTCATTCAGCACAATTGGAATGGAAATGGGAGTTCTTAACATTATTTGACTTTTTACAGCCTTAGTTTGTTGTTACCCTCACAGTCAAATGAAAAATCACTTTATGCCACCTGAAAAGTAAATACATGAAAAGCAGTGTCCCATGTATACATATGTGCCTTTTTTGTGTCACTACCTAAAGCAAAGTGCAAAAAGTGATAAAGTATTGCTTGTTCCACAAAGATATTCAAAAATGGTCTGGACACATATGTGGGTACTCTTTTAAAGATCATAATTACTTGGGTTAGAGTTAAATTTCAAACCGTTTTCTTTTATTAGTACTACCTATGCCTCCATTTGTGCAATCAGTCATTCAGCCTTTTTAAATGGAGAAAAGCAGTCACTCTGCTGTCGGTATCTTCATGTGTCATTCAGACTATTTAAAGGAGAACAGCAGTCTGTTGTATCATCATGTGCCCTACACTGAAATGGACCAGGGAAAGTAAAAAAGGTAGATGGTCAGCAAGACATTTATAAACCAGCATGTAAAGGCACAAACAATAAGACCATCTCCAAGAAGCTTAATAATTCTGTGAAAACAGAGAGGAAAACAAGCCTCTGAATGGGCAGAAGGAACGTGGGAACAGTAGACAACTAAACCAAGGGCAAATTGCAAAAAGACACAAGCTGAACTACTTCAAGACCTACATCCATTAGTGTCTTAATGTGCCATCCATCACCTTTCGAGTTACAGTAGTCTTAATTGAAGAAGACCCAGAAGGACCCCACTGTTGAAGGAAAGACATTTGTAAAATACATAGTGACAAGTCACAAGGATTCTGGGAAAAAGTCTTTTGGACAGATGAGACAAGACTGGAGCTTTTTGACAAGTCACATCAGCTTCTTCAACATGGGAGTGCTTTATTAAATTAGACCTGCAATTAGTCAAATAGGCTCAACATTCTTTTTTTTCTAAATATTGTGTTACGGCAATTGTGCAGGGTGCCTGCATATGGCTTTGTAGTCCCATACTACTTTGTAAGCACCATAGATAGGCCCGGTGTTCTGAAATGAACTCTAAAAAAACAGGTCTGATGCATATTCCTCTGCAATGTGTGCTAGTGATAAAGGGTAGGGTACCTAAGCAACATTAGAGCACTGAGGTCAAATAGAAATAAAGTAATCATAAATCATAAAATCTGGGGTACAAAACTAAAACAAAAAAAAAAAGGTGAGATACTTCATTTTGGCTGTTACATCATCCCATATGATACTAATTTATACTAATTCATAGGGTTTTAAATTTCTGGTGCAGCAGAAAATATTACCTCTCAGTTGAACTACAAATGACTAGCAAGGAAAGTAAAAATCAAAATCGAGAAAGTATAAAATAAAACTTCTAAGTTTCTAAAAATACAGTTTATTAACATTATATAATGTTTAAGTACGAATACTGTATTGCTACACGAAACTCAAGTCATGGAGCATGCTGAAACAAAATCTGTGTAATAAACTATTTGCAGAAAATTAGTCAAAGAGGATGTTTGGGATTTGTTTTATTTAGTGGTTGTAATAAATCTTGGCTATATGACTTAAGATGTTTTATAAAGTGACAAATGCTTTTTCTGTTTCTTGGTGACTACACAGTCAATACAGTAACTAGGTATACAACTTTTTAAGCCTGATCTAACAATTTATCTTTTACCACACTTCTTAAGGCTTATTAGGGAACATTATTTAGTTAAAGACAAGCAAGTTTACATTGGAGTCAGCAGGTTTAGGATGGACTTTTACATCTATAGAATCATAGCAAAGCAATTGTTACCCCTTTATTTAATATCTGGGTACTACACTAGAATATCTTCTGGACACCACTAAATGCTAAAGTCCTAGCTTCAGCTTATTACCCGGTTTCTATTCCTCCTTGGTCAGCCAACTGCTGTAAAATCCTGGTTTTTAGACTGTTCCTGGTCATGGGATGTGTTGTCTTCTAAGGACAGCTACAATTTATGTCACATCGTGTTGTATTAGACCTGATTTTGCTATTGCATACTGTGGTAGGTTTGTACATGTTTTTCTCCTACTTAATCATACTTTTTGTCCATTTACCTTTTTAATTACTATAATAATTATAGTTAATTTTAATAAATTGTTTATCGTACTGCACTGCTATGTATTACATACTGGACTACTACAGGAGGGTTGCAAGATAGAAACCTTTTCTTACAAAGAAAAACATCTAGGCCTGGCTAGGCAAAAAATACATATGGGAAAATGGCTTATGGTCTGATGAGACCAAGGTTGAACTTTTTGGCCACAATTACAAAATGTACATTTGGTGTAAAAACAACATTTGCATCTTCAAAGGAACATCATCCCCATTATGGTGGCAGTATCATTCTTTGGGGGTTTTTTACTGCAGCTGGAACTAGGTGGAGGAATTGTGAACAGTTCCCAATACGTCAAAATCTTCAGGCATGTGCTAGAAAGCTGAAAATTCACCTAATAAAATGACAATAGCCCAAAGCAAACATCCAAATCAACAAAAATTCACCAGAAGTAAAAAATAAACTTTTAGAAGGACCCAGGCCTAAATCCAATAGAAAATCTGTGGGGTGACCTGAAGAGCGCTGTGCACAAGAAATGCCCTCATATTCTGACAGATTTGAAGCACTTTTGCAAAAAAGAGTGAGCAAATGTTGCCAAGTTAGGATGTGCTATGCTGATAAACTTTACTCAAGAAGACTGAAGTCTGCAATTGAAATATTGGTATGTGAAATGGATTGAACGTCTGGATTGACAGACCCTACATTTGGACAAACACTTAATCATCTTTAATCATCTACGAGCTACCACCACACACTTCACACTAACATTGTTTCTATGCACATCTTTTAGTATATGCCTTTCTTGTTTAAGTTCTGAAAATACTGTCCATGTTTATCTTTGGATTTTATAAAGTAAATGGAATGGTCATAGTACATTTATATGTATTATATATTCACTGAGTCTTAATGAGAAATTCTTGTAAATAAATGCACAGAAAAAAAGTTGGGTCTGTGCCTTCCTATCTCAGTGCATCGCCAACTTGCACTATACATTTATTCTGGCTCGTTGACTAAAGGAGTAGAGTGTCCAGAGAACTGCTATTGATATAACTTTCCTCTGCAGATGCCTAATCAAATGCCTGAAAAATATTGTATTTTCTATATTTATTTACAAATGCATGACCTCCCAATCTCCTCTTATTCCCCTGAGCTTGAAGGACCAGACTGGTGACTCCTCTATTCTGCAGACACTTGTATTGACAATGATAATCCTGAGAGGTATGGTTGCCTTTATATGCACAGGCTTTAGGAGAGTATAGAATGCTGTACATCCGGGGCTCAGCAGGTTAAACATACCATGTATTTTTATTATTTCGGTTTATTTTAGGATAAATACAAAAAACACAGAACTTTAAGGATTGTTTTTAAAAAGCAAACAAAAAAATCCCTTTTACTTAGACTGTCGATTTTAGTACTTACTTTACTTTTACTTAGAGTATCGAGTTGGGCACTTTGTCCTTTAAAGAAAATAGTGAATACTTACCTCTCCTGGTCTCTATACTAATGACCAGTACTGTGAACAAAATGTCTCCATCTGAAGTTTGTGTGAAAAAACAACTCTACCAGAAGCGTTGGTCTCATGGTCCCTCCCCTTTTTGGTGACAGGTAATATAATGAAGAATACTCATGCTGCACTTTCACAACTTCCATAAATTTCCGTAAATCTTCAAAGTACTTTACAGTTGCTGTTTTTAAGAGCCATTTCCTGTTTTGGTTCTGGCTCTATCTTTTTGCAGAAGCCCCAAATTTACACAGTGAGCTTTGGATAGCATTTTTGACCAGCAGTGCAACCTTCTGTTATTTTTTTTGTGCTTCTCAGCAGTTCCCCGTCTCTAATCACCATTGTATATATCTGAAAAGAATGTGACAAACACTTATCCTGTTGGAGAGAACATCAGCTGCTGCCAAGAAATCAGCGTGCCTGCAATTGCTGATATATTAGAGGAAGACACTCAGTGTAATGTGAAATGGCTCACACTTCCCTATAAGGCTTCAAACTTTTACAGCGCACTGTAACTTTTTTTCTCAAAAGATTCATTACAATTTGAAAGTGAGAACACATCATACAGATTGAACTATTCTGGGCAATTTATCTGACGCTCACCCTGATAATGCAAGATTAAAAGAAAACACAATCTGGGCAGTTCAATTTACCAACAAAGCCTTTCATACCAAAATAAAATATCAATAAGGCTTCCTTTGTATTTGAACTTACATGCTATTCTGCTTAAACTTGGCAAGGGTCTGTGGCTTTTGCTCCAGGTTGGCAGAAAGCTTAAATGCCAAATGGGATTGGATGCTATTGCTGTATGAGTCAGAGGTTCCAAATGTAATCTTTGCAAGATAAAGTGCCCATTCCCTTTTGTAATATAGGTGCTAGTACTTGTACAAACATGGGCAGTAAAAATGTAGTGCACATAACCAATTTCCAACACCTACTGGGATGCAATAGCTAAAAGTATGTTTTAATCTAAATGTCTTCATACACAAGAGTATTATACACATCATCCACTTTGCTGTGTTCTATACCAAGTCAAAATGAATGGTGCCTGCAGAGTCCAATATACTTTCTCTTTAGATGGCTCGTAGTTGGCTTGCCTAAGCAAACACTCTCTCCCATCTCAGGAGAATACCAGTAATAATGCAAGCTAAAAAAAAATTAAAAAAACAAGTACACCTGGATATGAAAGTCATAGAGAGTTTTAAAGCTCACCTACAGGGGTACAGAAATACTGTCCAAATGCAAAAGCTGATCATACTTGATTATTGGTGTGTTTTGTATATTGCTTCCAAATCTGTGCAGTATTCTAGTGTTAATATTTGCCTCTTTATGTGAGGTTACTGTGATTAAATACATTCACTGTTACTTTCTCTTCCAGTGCATGGTGACTGGTCTTGTATCCACCCCTTCGCCAGTGTTCTGCATTGGGATGCCCCACTGGGTCCTTCCTACAGCTCTACTCCCTGTGGAAGCTATGTGCAGCATATTGATGGTGTTACTACCACTTTTACAAGGTAATTATTTGAAGAGGCATTTGCTGGACACAAACTAAAGTTTAACAGCAAAGGAATGAATGTCAGTATCTGAAGTCATAATGGAAAAATCATTGACCTTTAAGTGGTCGCCAACCTTTTGGACATGGACACGGACTGGTAAAGTTACAGACTCAGGACTGTGCATGAAACTTCCCCCAGAGTGACGTCACAAGGCCAAAACCTGACCACTCTCCCATCGCAGGCTCAGACACAACCCGCCTACTGCCCTGAGCCTGCGATCCATACGGGAGACATTGTTCCTGTCCCTGGCCGGTTGGCATCCCGTCCCAGCAGGGTTGACCACCAACATTTTCTCAGTGACCGCTGATTTAACATATATACTGAAGAAGAACACATAATTGTTTGCCCTCAATATGCCAATCAGGAAAATAACCTCGGTTAATACACAGGTGACACCTAGTGGCATGTCCTGGATCTACAATTGTCTATGGTTTGACAGATTAGAACTGTCAAATTCAAGATATTTGTAACAACTTTACACAAGGACACAGTGCCTTCTACTAGCAGACAATATTAATACAAAATAGATCATTTATGTGCAAATGAACCAATATAACCAACTCAAAAGTACAAAACTCCTTAACATGAAAAAAAGGGGGAAAGAGATAGACTAAACTTCTGTTTCCCATTTTCTCTTTTTATTAAAGGTATTAAAAATACCACACCATGGATGTATTTATTCTCATGCATTTCTTTTGACTGTGTTTGTTACCGTTTTTAATGTTAGCAGTGACAGCTGAATGTTTTGCCCAAGGTTGTGCCAAGGTTATTCTTGAATCATAGTATTTTTTCCTGTTTTTAAGATAAAAGTTTTAAAAGTGAATTTTTGATTGGTGATTGGTCCAGGTTGACAGTGGCAGGACATTGCATCTGAGCTCTGATTTGTGGTTTAACAGATAAGGGATGAGATAAGACAAGGGAAGTTGCCTAACCATGCCTATACTATAAGGTACAGGCTCAACTAACTGGCCATATGGTGTATATTTATGGGAACTGACTGATTTTTTGGGTTGGTTTCTTAGTACCTTTTCCTTCTAAAGTTAGAAGTGCAACAAACATAGCTCACATATCCTGAGGAACATGGAATAAGTTGCAGTTGGCACTGGTTTTAGTGATACAGCCAGTCAGCTAATGCTGGAGCTTAGTGAGGATGAGTCATAAATGACAGCCTTCATAGCTTGGCACATCTATCAACCTGTGGTTTTTAGCATGCAAGTCCTTAATTTAGCATGGCTATAGCTTGATGTGAGAAAATAGAGCATCTGAAGCTTTAAAAAGGCTACAGTCACTGTCAAGAAACGTTTATAGAGAAGCTATAGAGAAGTGTTCAATCCATTATAAGTATAGTATAATAGTATTTAAAAGTGTTATTAGTTAATGGGCATGCTACAGATATGCCTAATAAAACTTTGATAGATACATTTGAATAGATTTGTTTCCTTTTCCTTTGATTCTGCTACATCTGTTGCAAAAATCACTTTGTATGGTCAGTTCAAATATTGCAGACTGATTGGGCAATTAGTTATGGATGATTTGACTCTAAGAAAATGTTTAATGCTTACCAGATATAAACCTTTGATAATTATGACACATGTTATCATATAATGAATAAAAATCATGCAGTATTACTGAGCCATTTGCACCATTGCAGAACTGGAAGGTGTAGCAAATCTTTAATTGTATTAACCTATTCAACTATATAGGCTTTCAGAATAAATTAGAGGATAATATTAAAAAGATTTTTAAGTTGCATTCATTACTTTACTGTAAAATGTAAAACATAGAGAATTAAAATGTTAAGAATCAACAATTAGCATACTGTAAAACATTTCACAAACTTTTCTAGTTTTATTATTTATACCAAGAACCAGTTTAGTCACTTTACCATCTGTGCTGTGCTATCTATAGCTACCTGAATTCCCCAGTGTTGCATTCGTAAAAGGGGTCAGAGTTACACTTGACATTTCCTATATTATTTAAAAGGTATAATGATGTCAAAGACTAGGGCCAGTACTTGGTCTTCAGACTTATATCTGTCTCCCAGTAAAGTTACCTAGAACAAGGTTGAACCCTGGGAACTTCTTCCCAAGTCATGGTTATATTCTTTATTTCTTTACATTGAGGCCAACCCCTGTCATTTACCTACAACATGCCAGTGACCGTACTGCCAACTCTTCTTTCATTCTGTAATGTAAAAATGATATGCATGGGGTTTAGCATCAGAAGGGGAACAAACCAGGGTCCTATACCATCCAAAGGGGTTTCACAGGGACACCAAAGTTTAAAAGTCTCTGAACTTTAGTTGGCCAATCAAAAATAAGTACTGTGTGTTCTGCCACCCTCCCATAGTAAGAGCTAAATTCTTGTTTGATATGGTGGGTGTGTGTTTTGGGGGTGAAAAATGCTTACTGTATTCTTTGATTCCTTGATCCATGCTGCACACCTGGTCCTGACTGGATTGCTTCGGTCTTTTGAACCCTTAGTATTGGGTTTTATTTAGAACTGAGAAACACACACAACATAGATCTTGTCTATCTTGAATAATATTCTAATTACTTGAACTATACTTCACCCCATAGTCCCAGATTTGGTCAAATTCATCTAACGTGTCATTAAGAGTACTAGTTAGCTTATCATTGACCATGAACCAATTTATTTTGGAAATATTGAGTCTAGGGCAGGGATTGGCAAACTCCAGTCTTTAGGCCGCCTTTAGGCCAGATACGGCCTAGCCGGTACTTCGTTCCGGCCTTATGCCCCATGGCTGATCCGGCCTAATGACGGATCTGCCAGGGGGCATTAGCAACTCCCGGAGCCGCCTCCTTGCTGTGGCTCCCCTATTTACCGCGACAGGCCTGATACTTCCGCCGCCGCAGTAAATAGGGAACGCTCCCTGAAGGTAAATCCCTCTCTGCAATGCATACGGAGGAGAGGGATTTCACTTCAGGGGGCGTTCCCTGGTGGGAGCCATTAGAGCGGGAATCAGAGTCCGGCCTAGTGTGCTCCCGCCCACTCCTGAAATTAGCTTAAAGTTTGCTGACCCCTGATCTAGGGGAATAACAGCCTTCTTCCATGCCTTACCCAGTGGTATGCGGGACAGTTAAACAATTTTGAAACCTCCAGCATACTTATGTGTCCATTTCTAAGCTGATAAGGACAGTAATATCTTAACACCTAGAGAGTTAGTATGTAATGAACGCCAGGTGCAATATTTATAGCAATATACAGCAAGGCCTGTTAAGAAAGCTACAAAAAAGTAAAACAATGGGCTCCATTTATAAAACAGGGAATCAGACATACCCTCAAACATTCCTTGGTGGAATATAAATAGAGCCCAATTAGTGATAATCTTCCTATGTCTCAATAATCTTAATACTATGTAGAATCAGCAGTGTTTAAAGAAACTTTAAAGTTGATTAAAATGCTGTAATTTACATTTTACTGGTCTTTAACATGACTGTACACTTTTAAAATATAATCAGTTACGCTTATTGATATTTTAGTCATCCATTAAAACTTAAGGGAAATTTAGTGGTTTGCTCCAGAGCACCTATGCAATGTTTTTCTTGCTGCTAATTGCACTGTAACACTCAGCAATACTTTCCCTTTTCCTTTCTTCATTTCTTTCATCTTTCAATTCTCATTGTCTTTCACTTTTCATATTTTTTCTTTTCTTTCCCTTTATTTTTTTTGTTTACTTTTACTTTTTCTTTTCTTTTACTGTTTCCTTTTTTCTTTTCTTCTGGTTGCTTCTATCTATTTAATACAGGGGTGTCAAACTCTGGCCCGCGGGTCAAATCTGGCTCCCAAGGTCCTTTTTTTTGGCCCCCAAAGAATTCAAAAAATGTACTACATCTGGCCCGCCCGCCCGCCCACGATACCACCTCACATCATCATTTTCAATACATGCAATACATAGACATTATTTCTGTACATCCATCATTATTATTATTATTATTATTATTAAACAGGATTTATATAGTGCCAACATATTACGCAGCGCTGTACATTAAATAGGGATTGCAAATGACAGACTAATACAGACAGTGATACAGGAGGAGAGGACCCTGC